>NC_080725.1:19385000-19417500 GCF_019097595.1 Hemibagrus wyckioides
GAAAGATAGGCTATATTGCCAAAAGTTTTGGGGTTAGGGTCGGCCCCTTACTTCCAGTGAAAAGAACTCTTAATGCTTCAGCTTCATACCAAGACATTTTGGACAATTTCATGCTCCCAACTTTGTGGGAACAGTTTGGGGATGACCCCTTCTTGTTCCAACATGACTGCACACCAGTGCACAAAGCAAGCTCCATAAAGACATGGATGAGCGAGTTTGGTGTGGAGGAACTTGACTGGCCTGCACAGAGTCCTGACCTCAACCCCATAGAACACCTTTGGGATGAATTAGAGCAGAGACTGTGACCCAGGTCAAAACTGGGACGTCTGCTTTTACATGCACATTAATGTAATATGGAGTTGGCCCGCCCTTTGCAGCTATAACAGCTTCAACTCTTCTGGGAAGGCTTTCCACAAGTTTTAGGAGTGTGTTTATGGGAATTTTTGACCATTCCTCTAGAAGCACATTTATGAGGTCAGGCACTGATGTTGGACGAGAAGGTCTGGCTCACAGTCTCCACTCTAATTCATCCCAAAGGTGTTCTATCAGGTTGAGGTCAGGACTCTGTGAAGTTCCTCCACACCAAACTCACTCATCCATGTCTTTATGGACCTTGCTTTGTGCACTGGTGTGCAGTCATGTTGGAACAGGAAGGGATCATCCCCAAACTGTTCCCACAAAGTTAGAGCAAGAAATTTTGCAAAATGTCTTGGTATGAAGCTGAAGCATTAAGAGTTCCTTTCACTGGAACTAAGGGCCGAGCCCAACCCCTGAAAAACAACACCTGAATTCACTGATTTGGAGGGGTGTCCCAAAACCATTGGCAATATAGTGTATAATTATATATGAGAAGGCGTGATAGGAAAACATGATCAAAATCCCAGGGAACTTATTCTCATTTAGTACAACTAAAGTTATACCAAAAATCAAACATCTAAAAATCTTAAAACCTAACATGAAATCCACAAGGAGGATAAATCAGCTATACCTCTCTCTTGGTTGGCTGCCACTCCTTCCAGTCACATTGTAGCCAGACTTCCCTCAAGCCTGAAGCTCTGCTGTGATAACTTTTTTGACAAAAATCTGGGTGGAGTATGACTTGTTCTTCTTTAAGGGAGAAAAAATACAAAATTACAATTTTATTTCTGCCCTCTGCAGTAATGACAAACCTTGCAATATATTAATACAAACTAGTGAGTTTGTAATGGTCATGCTTAAATTAGCTTGCAATCATTTATACCACAGTTATGCCACTGGGGTCTGTGAGAAAGCTCATAGAGCTCACTAAAATATGATCATTTGAACATTGCAGTGTTCTGCAATATGAGTACTGCATATGCTAATAGTGCAATAAGTATTAAAACAATACATTGTGCTGTTCTACAGGGAAATGACCGTATAATAAGAGAACAGTGCTGGTACCTGTAGTGTACAAAGCCTTGATATACCCCCAGGTTCTGATAGATCTGGTATTCTCTCTTTGCTGATAAAAACTTGTCTGTGCCTCTTATGATTTCAAAACGCTTGACATTTTTGCCTCCTTTGTATCAGTCAGCTTTAATTGGCTGAACTCTTTTGTAGCTAATTGATATTCAACCTAATGACTCTTCTGTTTTGCTGCTTTTGTAATTCATTTACTTCAAAATAAAAGTTATTTCATGTGGAGATTTGCATATTTTGTTCACCCTCTAATTCCCTGTTCTCAGGAAAACACTTTTTTACATTCAGATAACTAGAGCGCCATCTGGCGGTGACTCTGAAACTCATTACTGACCCTAATTCTTTTTTTACCTGGTCAGTGATTTGGTGGAAGGCCTCCTCTAGACACAGTTACGTTTATCCATTCCAATTTTAAAATTGGATTTCTTTTATAATCAAATCCTTGTTGCTGCTTTTTAAAAAAAATTTTATTGCTTCTTGGTCTTCAGCTGTTTCTTTAGATATGTTCTCTAAGGTTTCTAAGGTCATGTGACACCAATTGCACTAAGATGGCCTCTCTTCAACTAATTATGTGATTTCTGATGGCATTTGACTGCATCAGAACTAATTTGGGCCTTTCGCACTTAAAGGGGTAAATAAAAACACAAAACATCAGTTCATTTCACAATAAAATTGTGCAAATTATGTTGGATTTCTTGCTCCACTTAAATAGTAAATGTTGTGTAGATTCATGACGCTATGTAACAAATTTTAACTTTTTTCTTGTTCTTGGGAGATAAATGTTATTTCCCCATTCTTTGTAACCCAAATAAAGAGGAAAAACCCATGAAGGTTTGGGTTTGAACCCTGGGATTCTCAAATTCTCATATTTCTCTAAACATGTGAAAAAGAGCTAAATTATACTTTCCAAAAAACCTCTTGAATTGCAATGAAACCTTGAAAATGTACTATAACTACCTTTAAATATGAGGTAGAACTCTCTGGAATGTTTCTGATAGCCACCAGTTTTTCTAGAATCATCCAGAAATTTGAGGAAGTTCTTGGAAAAAAACAAGAAATTTGGAGAAAATCAAGGTCTCTTTTTCTGGAATATTCTAGAACTTTGTGGCATGTTTTCAGAGCAATTTAGATTTTTTTTAAGAACTTTCTAGATTATTTGGAATGTTCTGGATAGAATATTCCAGAATCTTCTGTTAATTTCTGTAACTTTCTATATCTTTCCATCAGTTGGAAGACACTAGAAGGCTGTAGATTTTGCAAGAAGGTTTGAGAATATTCTAGAATTTCTCTAGCAAGCTATAAATTCAGCAGCTCATCACTGGCCTCCTCAGTCTGAATCCTCATTATTCTGTGGGTGAGCACAATGTCCAGTGTGAGCCACTTGTGAATGCTCAGAAAATATTGTTTCCACCACTTCACATCAAACTAGGGCTGATGAAACAATTTGCCACAGCTCTTGACAAGGAATCTGCAGCTTTTAAGTATCTTCAAAAACTTTTTCTGAGCTGTCTGAAGCTAAGGGTAAAGCTGGTGCTTTTGATGGTCCACAAATAAAGATCATGGTGAAGTGAAGAATTTTCCAAGAAGCTGAAGAAGGAGAAAGGGTTAGAGGTTTGTTGCAGTAGTTCAAGGTTTCTTAGGCAACAACAAGGCAGAAAACTATGTAGAATTGGTTGAAACTATAGTAAAGAACTACAGTAAGATGGACTGTAGAATGTCTCTTAAGGTCCATATCTTTGACTCACACTTGGAAAGGTTCAAGGAGAACATGGGAACATACTCAGAGGAACAAGGAGAGCACTTCCACCAGGACATAATGGACTTTGAATACTGCTACCAAGGAGTATCAATCAAAACATGATGGGGGACTATATTTGGGGGCTTATATGGGAAAGTGACTTACAATATAGTCACAAAATTCACTTTTAATTGTTTAGTTCTTTTAATGTTAAAGCCTAATAAATTTATCAAAGTGTTGTAATGTACAATCCCAATTAAGTCCTTTTTACTTCTGTTTTAACACAAAAAAATGTGGATAAGATGTTTATACTTCCTTTCATTGAGGTAAATTAGAGGTTTTCTTTTAAATTTGGCAACCTAAGGTAATCTTTCCTAGATTTACTCATCTGTTCAACCTTTCATTTTTCCCGTTACAAAAATATATAGGGAAAATTCTGAAAACAATTACCCCTTAAGGGAATTAGCCAAGAGATTTCCATTTAAGATTCAACACCAAGAGTCCAATCTTTGTTAAATGCTCATACTGTACATCTACTTAACACAGATGAGACTTGATACAAAGGCTATCAAACCATTAGAAACTTTCCAAGACTGTTTAGAAGGTTGTATGTTTAGTTTCCAAACCACACTTCAAAGTTAATGGCATTAAAAGTGACCATGTTTAACCTGATGCAACCCTACATTCAATGCACTTGATATTTTTAAACACATTTTTGTGCCAATTGTTCCCAATCAGTCCCTTTGTCTTTGCCCCCACCACACATTAACATAAGCCCCTTACAGATCCCCCCCCTTTTGGAAAGGTATGAGCTTGAAGGCATGTTAGAAGACTCAGGTCAGGGTTAAGAGGATAGGATAAAGTTGCCATGTCATTTTGCAAAACCCATGTAAGCACTGAAACTTCTTGGGTTAGCTCAAATTAACACAAGGTTTAAATGGAACAGCATTTGAGGTGAAGTTTTGAAAAGATCCTAGCTTGCTTTTGACATGCAACACTGCTACTGAAAGCCTTAGCAAACTTGTTAGATGAATTTAAAACCAAAAAAAAGGAATGCATGATCACCCAAATTGGATATCAAGACAAAGTTTGGACCAGCATCAGACTTTTCAGCTCAGATTTTAAAAACCATTTGGTTACACAGTTAACAGAACCAAGACCAAAACCCCATGACACTGAAAAGGGAGACCCAAAATAAGACAAAGCAAAAATGAAATACTGCAAGAATGCTTTAATAGATCATTTAGACAGAATGCATGTTAAGCAATACAATTACACTTGGCTTTACCAGAGTTAAGCAGGGCAGAAGTCCTTTAAAACTCAAGCAAGGATTCAAGACATTGCCCAATTAGCATTCACAAAATCAGGAAAGCTTGGAAATATCAGATGAGCTATTGAAACCATTTTTACAAGAGTACCGACCCATCCACAGAGCAGGAACCTGTTGATTGAAGGCCCCTGGTTTCTGGATATTCTGGTTCCGTACACCAAGATAGCTGCCACCTGCTTGAGACAAACTAGGGTTTTGAGAAGCACTGTAGGTGTTTGAAGTATTCACATTAGAGTGACTGGATGTTAAAGTGCTTGAGGCCTGCTGATTCAAATGTGTGCTTTGCTGTGTCTGCAAATCATACCGACTGGAAAGCCCTCGAGATGACCAATAGCCAGTTGCACTTTGGCTCTGAGAACCAGTGTGCAAGCCTGAAGGACCGGAAGTAGTACCACTTGAAACTACACTTGGAGAGGCCTGTTGGATCACAGTTAAACCTGGGGCAGAGCTCAGGTGAGTTGTACCTTGCTGCATCTGTAATCTACCAGATTGGCTGGCTAGCCCTCGAGATAGCCCATAGACACTGGAGCCTCGGCTCTGAGAACCAGTATGGGTGCTTGAGGTACTGGAAGTTGAACCACTTGAAACTACACTTGGAGAGGCCTGTTGGATCATGGTTAAACCTGGGGCAGAGTTCAGCCGAGTTGTACCTTGCTGTGTTTGGAATCTGTATCCAGTTTGGCTGGCAAGCCCTTGAGGTAGACCAGTTGAGCCTTGGCTTTGAGAACCACTGTAGGAGCTTGAAGTGCTAGTAGCAGAACCATTGGACACCACACTGTCAGAGGCCAGCTGGATCACAGAGCCAAGCTGGTTTACACCATGCTGTGTCTGGGAACTACCAGATGGTCTGGAAAGTGCTAGTGAGAGCCAAGAGGTAGATGGACTTTGAGAACCACTGTAGGAGCCTGAAGTACTGGCAGTAGCACCACTTGAAACTACACTCGGAGAGGCCTGTTGGGTCACTGTTAAACTTGGGGCAGAGCTCATGTGATTTATACCTTGCTGTGTTTGGAATCTGTATCCAGTTTGGCTGGCAAGCCCTTGAGGTAGACCAGTTGAGCCTTGGCTTTGAGAACCACTGTAGGAGCTTGAAGTGCTAGAAGTTGAACCACGTGAAACTACACTTGGAGAGGCTGGTCGGATCACGGTTAAACCTGGGGCAGAGCTCAGCTGAGTTGTACCTTGTTGTGTCTGGACTCTACCAAATTGGCTGGCAAGCCCTTGAGATGGCCCATAGACAGAGGAGCCTTGGCTCTGAGAACCAGTGCCAGAGCTTGAAGTACTGGCAGCAGAACCACTGGACACTGCACTGTCAGAGGCTGGTTGGATCACAGTTAATCTGGGTACAGTACCAAGCTGATTTACACTTTGCTGTCTTTGTGAACCAACATTTTGACTGGAAAGTGAGCTTAGTGACTGCCAGAAGGTGGATGGGCTTTGAGAACCACTGTAGGAGCCTGAAATACTAGTAGCAGAACCATTGGACACTGCACTGTCAGAGGCTGGTTGGATCACAGTTAATCCTGGTGCAGAGCCACGTTGGTTTATGCCATGCTGTGTCTGGGTACTACTATAGGGCCTGGTAATCCCTAGTGAGAGCCAAGAGGAAGATGGGCTTTGAGAACCACTGAGGGAGCTGGAAGAAATACCAGAGGCAACAGGGCCACTTGACATTCCACTCTCAGGGACCTGTTGGGTCACAGTTAAAGAGCTCAGTTGGTTTGTGCCCGGCCGTGTTTGAAAACTACCATAGCGGCTAGCAAGCCATTGGGACAGCCCATAGCCAGTTGAAGTTTGGCTTTGAGAACCAGGGTAGGAGCTTGAACTACTGGAAATACTACTTGAAACTACACTTGGGGTGGCCTGCTGGAGCACAGTTAAACCTGGGGCAGAGCTTATCTGATTCATACCTTGCAGTCCCAGTGAACCAACATATTGACTGGAAAGTGAGCTTAGTGACTGCCAGTAGGCAGAGGGGCTTTGAGAACCACTGTAGGAGCTTGAAGTACTGGCAGCAGAACCACTGGACACTGCACTGTCAGGGGCTGGCTGGATCACAGATAAACCTGGGGCAGAGCTCAGCCGAGTTGTACCTTGCGGTGTTTGGAATCCACCATATCGGCTGGCAAGTCCTTGAGATGGCCCATAGACAGTTGAGCCTTGGCTTTGAGAAACACTGTAGGAGCTTGATGTACTAGAAGACCCATTAGACACTGCACTGTCAGAGGATGGCTGGGTCACAGATAATCCAGGTAGAGAGCCAAGCTGGGTTATGCCATGATGTGTCTGGACACTACCAGATGGTCTGGAAAGTGCTAGTGAGAGCCAAGAGGTAGAAGGGCTTTGAGAACCACTGTAGAAACTTGACATACTAGAGCCATTAGACATGGCACTGTCAGAGGCTGGCTGGGTCACAATGGCAGGAACAGAACCTGGCTGATTTATACCTTGCTGTGTTTGGAATCTAACATATCCATATTGGCTGGCAAGCCCTTGAGATAGCCCATAGACAGAGGAGCCTTGGTTCTGAGAACCAGTGCCAGAGCTTGAAGTACTGGAAGTTGAACCACGTGAAACTACACTTGGAGAGGCCTGTTGGATCACAGTTAAACCTGGGGCAGAGCTTAGCCAAGTTGTACCTTGCTGTGTCTGGAATCCACCATATTGGCTGGCAAGCCCTTGAGATGGCCCATAGACAGTTGAGCCTTGGCTTTGAGAAACACTGTAGGAGCTTGATGTACTAGAAGACCCATTAGACACTGCACTGTCAGAGGATGGCTGGGTCACAGATAATCCAGGTAGAGAGCCAAGCTGGGTTATGCCATGATGTGTCTGGACACTACCAGATGGTCTGGAAAGTGCTAGTGAGAGCCAAGAGGTAGAAGGGCTTTGAGAACCACTGTAGAAACTTGACATACTAGAGCCATTAGACATGGCACTGTCAGAGGCTGGCTGGGTCACAATGGCAGGAACAGAACCTGGCTGATTTATACCTTGCTGTGTTTGGAATCTAACATATCCATATTGGCTGGCAAGCCCTTGAGATAGCCCATAGACAGAGGAGCCTTGGTTCTGAGAACCAGTGCCAGAGCTTGAAGTACTGGAAGTTGAACCACGTGAAACTACACTTGGAGAGGCCTGTTGGATCACAGTTAAACCTGGGGCAGAGCTTAGCCAAGTTGTACCTTGCTGTGTCTGGAATCCACCATATTGGCTGGCAAGCCCTTGAGATGGCCCATAGACAGTTGAGCCTTGGCTTTGAGAAATGCTGTAGGAGCTTGATGTACTAGAAGACCCATTAGACACTGCACTGTCAGAGGATGGCTGGATCACAGATAAACCTGGGGCAGAGCTCAGCTGAGTTGTACCTTGTTGTGTCTGGACTCTACCAAATTGGCTGGCAAGCCCTTGAGAGAGCCCATAACCAGTTGAGCCTTGGCTCTGAGAACCAGTGTAGGAGCTTGAAGCACTGGAAGTAGAACCACTTGAAACTACACTTGGGGTGGCCTGCTGGAGCACAGTTAAACCTGGGGCAGAGCTCATCTGATTGATACTTTGCTGTCCCTGTGAACCAACATGTTGACTGGAAAGTGAGCTTGGTGATTGCCAATAGACTGAGGGGCTTTGAGAACCACTGTAGGAGCTTGAAGTACTGGCAGCAGAACCACTGGACACCACACTGTCAGAGGATGGCTGGATCACAGATAAACCTGGGGCAGAGCTCAGCCAAGTTGTACCTTGCTGTGTCTGGAATCCACCATATCCATATTGGCTGGCAAGCCCTTGAGATAGCCCATAGACAGAGGAGCCTTGGCTCTGAGAACCAGTGCCAGAGCTACTGGAAGTTGAACCACGTGAAACTACACTTGGAGAGGCCTGTCGGATCACAGTTAAACCTGGGGCAGAGCTCAGCTGAGTTGTACCTTGTGTCTGGACGCTACCAAATTGGCTGGCAAGCCCTTGAGAGAGCCCATAACCAGTTGAGCCTTGGCTTTGAGAAGCACTATAGGAGCTTGAAGTTGAACCATTGGACACAGTGCTGACAGAGGCTGGCTGAGTCACAATAAAGGCAGGAGAGGAGCTTGATTGACCAGCATACAGGCTTGCAAACTCTTGGGACAGCCCAGAGCCAGTTGAGGTTTGGTGTCGAGAACCACTGTAAGAGCTAGCATTTTGCATCCAGGATTGACTCGTTTGGAAAGTACTAATATCTTGTGGCCTTTGCTGGGGCAAGGAAGAAGAGACAGTGTTATCAGATTGCACTCTTACTGAAGATGGAGTCCCATAGCTGTTCTGAAGAGCAGTGCTTGAAACATCTTGATTAGATGCAGCTTGTGCATATAAAACAAAGTTCTGACGCTGGAATCCTGAAAAAAAAAAAGTTTGGAATACAGGCTTGTATTAATCAAGAGGCACTAATCATGGCTCAAGATTAAAATAAGCCTGAGTGAGAGCCTACACTAGTTTGCAAAGCTTCATAATTGGTTTTACCTTCATTCCTCATGGCTGTGGACATTTGGGCTCCATCATGAAAGGAGGCAGGTTCCTTAGGCAGAGCCAGAGGGATCTGGGCAGCAACACTGTACCAATCCTGTGCAGACCTTTTACGCCACACTTGGTAAAAGACAAGTCATATTTATACATTTTTGCAATTTATAAACACCACAAGGCATCAGGCACTGCATCAAGTTTAATAGCTTACCTCCAAGAGCCCTTACATCTTTTAAATATAACAAAGCAAAGAAGAGTAACCAGAGCCTGCAAGACAAAAGAGAATTGAAAGTCACAAACCTATAATCTAGAAAAATAAGATAGCATTGCAAAAAGTTCACCTTCGCTTACCTTTTACAATCCCACATATTGACCAAACTTGTGACCAGCAGAAGGCTTCAGGCCTGCCGTAATACTGCTTCACTGCTGACTCATAAAACCACAAAACAATAACAGCTCAGGAGCCTGCAAGCCTTCCTTTTAAACCACTAAATCAAGTCACCTGACACTTATTAATCACTCACACATCACGTGACTCATTAGACTGAGTAACTTTCTTCAGGTGGGAAACTACTGATGGGTTGGTCTCGTGTGCATGCACTGAGCAGAATGCTACTGCCCATATAGAGAATAAAGCACTGGTGTTCATATTGTTCAGTAAATACTGAAATTCTTCTTATTCAAGGGACAAAAAAGAATTGTTAACAGTTTTCATGTGTGTCTTGGATTATCAAGACCAAAAAAGTTTATATAGTTTATTTAGCTACCAAAATGCTCTGCAGTGTTTATACAACACTTCAAATGTCAGAGAGAAGCAGAATCAGTGTTATGGTTTATCGAAAACTGAAATATTTGTCTTGAACTCAGTTCCAGGCATTTTAGGGGTCTGTCCCAGGTGCAATATTTTCTAGTAACAGAAAAAAAAAGAGTTCTGGTGTCTATTTATGAAGACTAATGACATTTCTGAAATATGGGTATTGGGTTTTAAAAATCTAGGGGCATGGAATTGAAGAATATTGCTAATAAAATGAATAACTTATGACCTAAGGGCCTTTGTTATTGTATTTTGATAGCTGATCCTGGAATTTCCTAGATCTGTCTGATAACAGTAACTCCACATCACAGCACCATTCCATTGTTTATTTCCCAATAACATCATATCCCTTTGTATTTTATTCCTCTTAATGCCAATGCAAACATATTTTTATTTATTAAAGAAGTCATTTAGGTTAAATGAACACTAAAAACCTCTAAATAAATATTCTGAAGATCCCAATCCTGCATAGATTTTTGTATTGCATGCCCAGATTAACCGAATACTATGAAGGATCTGCACATTCATTACGATGGGAAAAAAACCAGGAGCACAACTTTTTGTTTCCGTCCAGTTCAGGCACTTAAAGGATCATCCTTTTATTACAAGGTAAAAAGCATGTGTACAAATCCACAGTTTCCTCTCACCGCAGCACTACTTCTACACAGTAGTTAACTAACAGCAGGTCAACAATCAAACTTTCTCATTCACAGTAAGGGGGAAATGACTAAGAAAGAACTAGGGATGAACTGATCTTATGTTCTCATTTCACAGAAAGCGTGTTGCTGTGAGGACATCCTGGTTGCTAGTGTCCAGTCAAGCTGGACAAGACAAGACCAGAAAATTTGACAAATTTGATAATGATCCAGTGATTCAAGGTCCAATAGGGTTTTTTTTTTTTGGTCCAATAGTCGTGCTGTGTATTAAATTGGTTCATCCTAATAAAGAACCCAATCAGAACAGAAAGATTGACTGAAATACAGACAAATCTGGACATTCTGAAATCATATTATAAACAGTACTAGACCAGAATAAAAAGTATAACGGCTTTTAATCCACTTTTTCTTTTTTAGAAAACCCTTTCATAGGACAAGGTCAGGAGTTAAAATGGTTTCATACTGCGAGTTTTGTTAGTGTGTCTGAGATTGTGAGTAGAAATTAGTGGACCCCCCCCCAACCTCCACCCCCCATTACTAGTTACAGCCTTGAACTTTTTTTACTTTAAATAACTGATAATAAAACTACCTTCCTGGCCTGTTTTTTTTTTTTACAGTGAACGCTCTTCTTGAACATCTTGAAGGCCTTTTCATTTCTTCGTGAGCCTCAAGTCTGGTTCCTTAGGGGGCGACCTCACTAGAAAGTTCTCAAATCCGATGCACTTTTCATTTTAAAGCTGTTTTATGAAGATTATCTCAACAGCATACAGAACGCAAGAAATACGTTAAACGTATCTGATAGAGAGAAACGTAATTTACTCCGCAAACCCACTCCCACTAAACCCTACGTGGGTCTTCCTCTTGATCTGTAAGTGTGCGCTCTGTGTTAGTGATGCTATTCATTTAGTGCTTCTAAGTGAGGGGAAGTGGACTACTCAAACAACACGTTTTGCAGAGCTGTGGAAAAAAGCAAAATGGCTCAGAGTTACACTGCCATCTGCTGGACAGAAGAAAAAAATAAACAGCTAGGCTGCTTTAAGAAGTGTGCAAATATTGTCGAGTTCAGAAATACATATGATGTGCATTAAGTCACTCATGTGCATTGCAAACAGACTCTCTCTCTCTCTCTCTCTCTCTCTCTCTCCCTTCTCAGGGAAACCCTGAATCATGTAGGTTGAAAATTGAAAATAGAAAAAATTGAAAATGAGGGGGAAAAAAAACGCTAAAAATTTGCCTGAATAACGTCATTCCATACGAAGCCAACACCGAAGTTCTTGCAGCGATCAAGCCAACAGTGAATCTCTAATAAAATTAAGAAAATAATTTTTTTTTTAATTAAAAATGATTGATTTTTTTTTTTTTTTTTTTTTACACTGAAACTTCGTGAGAATCAAGATCTAATGCGCTAAATAAAAATACAAGGGACAAAAGCTGACGGTTTCTCTGAAGGACACAGGGACCGGATCTCTGCCAGAGCACGACTGGGTCAAGTCAAAGTTAGGGAGTCTGAGAAACAATGAACGAAGGACAATCAATATCCATATACAGATCAAATAATAATGCTATAAGGTGACAAAAAAAAATCCCTAAATTTAAACTTTAGCCAAATGTGGTTTGATTGCTCAGCTATGACATCTTCAACATCTGACCATATTGTTATGGAAAAGTACTCGTTAAACTGGATTTCTATTACCTGTTAGACATACTTGGCCCACAGCCCAAGTGTAAACTATGTTTGTTTTTGGTAAAGGAAGGTTGTGCAATTTTCTTCACCTAACCCATGTTTTATTGTAAGGTGGAAATGAGGGCAGTGATTTCGTAAACCGGATAGAAGAGCTTCTGGCCGAGATTTTAGTGGAAATCTCTCAGAGAAACATTATTTTCTGATCACAACTACACAAAGTCTCCAAGACGGGAAGGTTGGTTTCATTGAGAAACAGTACTATGATCATCTTCATCATTATCATTAGAATAATCATTTTCTTCATTATCAGGAATTCCACCATTATTATCATCCCACCACCTCCAGTATAGTCCAGTATAACCCAAGCTATAAATCCAGGGGTTATGAGCTAAAAAGTCTTTTCTCATTCCCTTTCATCTGGTGCAAGTAGCCACAATCTTGTTCTCTCTAACAGGTTAATCAAATATAAAGTCCACTTTCTCCCATTCTTTCCATCTCTTCCATTCTCATTTGGTGAAAGCGGCCACGACGGCCCAGAGCAGCTCGTTGGCACCGGATCTGGATGCTTCGGTCTCTGGTTCGAGCTCGAGCAGCGAGCGTAGGCGCTTCGTGGCCAGCTCGTACTGCTCGTCCTGCAGCGGTGAGAAAGCGTTCTCCAGCACATCAGAGGAGTGTGCAAGGAGGATGAGCGCGAGGAGACGCTTGTCCATGCGCTGCGGCTCCCTCACCCACTTGTCGAGCATGGCTTCCTGGAGCTTCTTGACCAGGCGCTGCTTCACCGTGTCGTTGCTCAGCGGGTGCGTGGTCATGTCGAACAGCAGGAAGTTCTGCTTCTCTGTGCTCAGGACACCCTTCTCAACCAGGTTCTTTGCCAGACGCTCACGAACGTTGCGAAGTTGGTAGTGGAGTTTCATTGGATTCCATGTCTCTCCTGCAAAGAAAGTATACAAGCAGAGACAGCGCGTTAATATACACGTGTGATTTATCTTACATTCTGAATCTAGTTTAACATCTTAGTCAGATTAGAAAATTCTACAGCACTATGATATAATATACCTTACACTGGAACCTCAGCATACGAATTTTTGCCTTAAGAATTGAAATTTTGCAAGAAATATGCATCGGCACATGAAGCATTTTTTGGCATACAAACGAACCGAACCGCGGCTAAGTCGCGTGTACGCCCGGGAGCCGCTCAAACCGTTTGCATCAAGGGAATCGAGGTTACGAATTTTTTTCAGTCAGTGAAAGCTGTTTGGAAAGACTCAACTAACGATACCAACGTTGCCTTCAGCATGCGTTCAAAAGCTAGGTGAATTTTCTGGCGTTTTTTTTTTTTTGACAGATTGGTGGTGTGGGTGCTCTGTTCTATTTTTAGCCCAAGCTTGGTGGCACGACTTCCTGTGAGGACCCTTGACATGGAATGCTTGGCTTGGGGTCAGTTCTTTGTAAGCAGCCGTACAGTTTACATACGCTTCATATTGCTAATATTTTAGGTGGCTGGAACGGATTATCTGCATTTACATAATATCAAATGGGAAAATCCGTTTCGCAATACAAAACTTTCACCTTAAGAACTCGCCTCCAGAACGAATTCAATTTGTATGCCGAGGTTCCACTGTATGAATGTAACTGGAAAAAAGGAGAAGTGTGTTTCTTCTCACCACTCAGCAGCTCTATCCAGTTCTGCACCGTCTCAGGAGGCTGCGTTTCCTTCACGTGTTTCAGAGCCTCGTCTAGCAGCACATCTCCTGTGGGGGCATCCGATTTACACAGCACCTAAACACACGGGGGAGAAGGAACTAAAATGAATGCACTTGGAAACTGTGCAGGGA
Source organism: Hemibagrus wyckioides (assembly GCF_019097595.1). Lineage (NCBI taxonomy): Eukaryota > Metazoa > Chordata > Actinopteri > Siluriformes > Bagridae > Hemibagrus > Hemibagrus wyckioides. Next base: position 19,398,989 of record NC_080725.1, read on the forward strand.
CAATGCATCTAGAGAATTTTGTTGTTTATAAACGGTATACAGGTTTCAACATGCCTTTTTGTTCAAACCTGAACTACAGGTTTTACAGTATTCCAGAAATAAAGTATTCCCAAACTACATGTTAGAAATGTTCCAGAACTACAGATTAATAACTGTGAACAATATTCCAGAAATTACTATTAACAATATTAAAGAACCACAGATTAATAATATTAAAGAACCACAGATAAAATAATATTCCAGAGCTACAGATTAATAATATTCCAGATCTACAGATCAATAACATTCCAGAGCTACAGATCAATAACATTCCAGATCTACAGATTAATAATATTCCAGAACTACAGGTTAATAACATTCCAGATCTACAGATTAATAATATTCCAGATCTACAGGTTAATAATAATCCAGATCTACAGGTTAATAATATTCCAGAGCTACAGGTTAATAATATTCCAGAGCTACAGGTTAATAATATTCCAGAGCTACAGGTTAATAATATTCCAGAGCTACAGGTTTCCAACATTCCAAAAGTTAAGACGAACAATATTCCAGACTTAAAGATTAACCACATTCCAGGACCACAGATTAAGAATATTCCTGAATTACATGATGAGTATTATTCCACAACTACTGGTTAACAATATTCAAGGACAACAGATTAGGAATATTCCAGAACATAAAGTTAAGAATATTCCAGAAAACAAAGGTCATGAATATTCCAGAACTACAGATTAAGAATATTCCAGAATTAAAGATGAACAATATTCCAAAATTACAGATTATTCTTGATCTTTTGGTTAGTTACATCTGATCTCTGAGTTAAATAGCAGAGCATCCAGAGCTACAAGTTAACAATATTCCTCATTTATTCCAGAATAACCGCAGGTGCATTCTGACTATCACAGGACACCGGGTGCCAGACTAGCGACTTTGTTTTCTTGTTAAAGAACAAGTGAGGAATTTAGTCCTAAAACTGTGTCACATGAGGTAAGATGATACTCAATCAGATGCGAGGAACACTGTGAAACACAAACTACCGAGTTCTCAAGCAGCCTTTCTGAATGTCACCAGCGCTGCAAGAATCCCAGCCTCTACAGCTGAAATGCATGACATTCCCCTCCCTCCTCCCACACTACCCAGTACAATGGGCAATTAAGAAACCGGCTAAACACCCAAGCTGTTCACGTGTAAAGCTGATGCACATGAGCGTCACCGGGTTGTGTTTGTCGTTACATGTAACTAGTGTGTTTAGTTAAAACAAATGCTAATTAGTCCCACTACTGGAAACACACCTTTCTAGCCAGCAGACTTTTCCTCCTCAAGCCGCAAGGTTCGAGCTGCAGTCGTCCTCGGAGGCTGAGCTCAATCAGCATGCAGCCTCTCAGACCTGAAGATATGCAGTCGTTCCAGAATGATGTGTAACCCTGTGAAATCACACACACACACACACACACACACACACACAACAACCAGATATCAGAAATAATACAGAAAGATGTCTATATTTTGTACATAGATTACTTCGATCCTGTAGGCATTACTGGATGGTATGAATGTCTTCTTCCCGGATAAACAAATAAGACTTCTTTAATTCCGCCATCTTATAGAAAAATTCACCAGATCAGCTGTTTCCCTCTGCTTTCATGCATGTTACACCTGGCTGTAGTTGTATATATGAGAGACATGTTTAATGGAAGAAAATAAACAGTGTCAGCTTTAAGGTACAGAGGCCACGCCTCTTTTTTTGTGTGAAACTGACAGGTACAGAGGCCACGCCCCTATCAGTGAAACTATATGTTCGTTTACTCAATATAACGCCATTAGTAAATCTAGAAATCCACATATTTTATTATTAATTTTGTTATTTAAGATGACTTTCAAATATACTAAGACGACTTCTGAAAACAGAAGAAACATCTGCCGCATTCAGATATACTTATCTCTCTCGAGCGAGCGCGCGCACACACACACACACACTCTTTTGAGATTATTAGTAGTAGTAGTAGTAGTAATTGAAGTAATTTGAGTATTATCGATAGTATAATTACTACTATTTATCAATAAAAAAAAGGTTTAAGTCTATTCACTGATTCAAAAAGGGTTATCTTTGCACATTTATTAATTATTAATGAGTGTGTTTGAAGCGAGAGAGAGTACCGCACCTCTCTGTCTTTCAGTCCTAAGAGCAGCACTTCCTCCATCAGGGTCAGCCGCGTCTCCTTCGAGTCTCCCCGCTCGTCCTCGTCCTCGTCCCCGCGGCGCTCTTCGTGCTCGTCCTCGTCGCAGGGCTTCTCTCTGTCGGCGGCGGCGTTACGCGAGGCCTCGGTCCGCCGCTGCACCAGGCCCGAGGTGCTCCTCTGCGTCAGGGTAGTCATTATTCCCACTCACAGTCCGGTATTCCGATCGCCAACACGTCGCGGCAGAGCTGCTTTAATAACACATCGGTTTGAGTCGGAAAAGGAAAAATAAAAAATTTTTATCCTCGTTTCTGAACTAACAGCTGCCTGTTGACGTGGATGTTTACATGCATCCGGCTCTCGAGCCTCGATTTCCTGATTCAATATGGCGAGGGTGATGACGACACACATATCCAGGGTGACGCCAGAGATCCCGGAAATGGGCAGATCATTCGTGTGACACCCATGAGATCTTTTTATAGGGTTTTTAAGGTTATTTAAGAAGCATTTCATCTAATAAATGAAAGAAACTGATTCAAAGAGTTTTTTTTTATTATTTCAGCCAAAAATCTAAGGAACACTTATCCATCTGGCCCCAAATGGAGCAGATCACCCTAACAAGACAGGTTTCCAGACCAAATTTGCTTTAGGGATATATAGGGCACATTTAAGCATTTAATCATTCATGGTTGTGGTGTTAGCTCAAGTGGTTAAGGCTCTCGGGTGTTGACCGGAAGATCAGGGTTCAAGCTGCCACTGTTGGGCCCTTGAGCAAGGCCCCCAACCCACCCTGCTCCAGGGCGCTGCATCATGGCTGACCCTGTGCTCTGACACCAACCCCAAAGGATGGGATATGTGAAGAAAGAATTTCTCTGTGCAGTAACGTATATTTCATTTCATTGTCTGTACCACTTATCCGATCTATCCTCGGGTCACAGGGAGCCTGTGCCTATCTCAGGCGTCATCGGGCATCAAGGCAGGACACACTCTGGACGGAATGCCAACACATCGCAGGGCACACACACTCATTCACTCACGCAATCACACACACTACGGGCAATTTAGAGACTCCAATCAGCCTAGAAGTATGTCTTTGGACTGTGGGAGGAAGCAGTAATGTATATGTGACAAATAAAGATACAGTAATACCTTGACTTACGAGTTTAACTCTTTCTGTGACCGAGCTCGTAACTCAATTTGCTCCTATATCAAATTAAATTTCTCCATTAAAATGAATTGAAATGCTATTAATCCGTTCCAGACCCCCAAAAACCACACCAATTTTTGTTTGTTATGTGTTTTTAAATAAGAAAAATGTACTTTATAAATAACAAATAATGTATAAAAAAATAATAATACATAATAAAAAAGAATGTAAAGAAATAAACTAGTTTTATTAAGTGTATTTACCTTGAAGATCAGACGAAGATGCTGGCGGAGGGGGAGGAGATAGGCGGAGGAGGGTGGCGGAGTTTTTCATTTCGTGCTCTATCGCTTAACTTAACTTACTCACTACACACTTAATGCTACAATTAATTGCTAAATTTAACTTACTATGCTACACTTTATCGCTAAACTTAATTGCTACTTTTTATTTATTTATTTATTTCACTTCACTTAATCATCTTCTTCACTGACTTTTGCCTTTTTCGCCACACTTTCCTTGCTTTCACTTGCAGGGTGTTTCAATGAAAACCTGTCCAAGGAGGTTTGTTTCTTCCTCCCTTTCAAAATGTTTGGAAAATGAGTGAGGAAGTGTCGTTACACAGCACCAACACATGACCTGGAGAGATAACCATGTGGACTGACCGCTCGCTGGGCTACCAAGTGACGGGTGGCGTAAGCTCGCTCGCTCGTAACTCAGATCTCGGCTCGTATCTTAAAGCAAAAAGTCGACTGAGCGACAGCTCGTATCTTGAAAAACTTGTAAGTAGAGTCACTCATAAGTCAAGGTTTCACTGTATTCCTCTACAGCAGGCATGTCCAATCTTATCCGCAAAGTGCAACAGGGTTGGAAGCAAAGATCAGTTGATTAAACAGGAGGAATCAGGTTGATTGGAATGAAAACCAGCACCCACATCGGCTCTTAGTGGATAAGATTGGACACTCCTGCTCTACAGAGTCACACGGATTCATCAGAGGAGATAATATACCATGAATGTCCCGTTAGTAGTCGCTAGGTATACATATTCAAATGAACTCATTCATACCTTTATAGCCAATCCACCTACTGTCATGTTTTTGTGAGGCACAAGGAAACCAGAGAAACACATTACATAATGAGCTAAGATTAAAATCAGAGACTGTGAAACAGTAATTGTCACGCCTCAGCAGTCACATATAAAGTTTTTATTAGCAATCTGAATTAGCACAGGGAGCACAGTGCCTTGGTGGTTAGCATGTTTGCTTCATACCGCCAGGTTTGGGGATTCGATTCCTGCCTCTGCCTGACTTTTGTGTGAAGTCTGCATGTCCTTCCAGTTTCCTTCATGTGCTCCAGTTTCCTCTCCTAGTCCAAATACATGCACTGTTGACTGATTAGCATCTCTATATTGGCCACAATTGTTATTCATAAGCTTTATGTCGCACTGATCATCAAGTAACATGGATAAAATCAGTCATATAGCTAAAAATATAGCTAATCAGATATATCATATATAATCATATAGCTAAAATTATTAATTTAATATTAATTTATATAATAATATTAATATTATTAATTATTATTTTATAAAACATTTTTTGCCTACTCTTCTACTCTTTTTATTTTTCTTAATGGAGCCAAGGAGTCTAAAGAGTTTAAAGTTTTGAAACTCCCTTCGCGCCTTTATGGATGTTCTATTTATTATGAAGTTCTTTGTTGTTAGTTGATTTGACTGGTCACTTGTTATTTATTTTAAAAAATTAATACATTTTAGTTTAATCCAAAATAATGTTAACATGAATCTGTGTTCTTTGGTGGAAAGTTCAGGAAAAGTTACGCCCATGGTTCCAACAAATAATCAGTGATGAGGCAATAAACCCAGTAGGTGCTGAGATGATTCATGGACTCAATTAAGTAATTAATGACTGAACACCCTTAGGGCGGACATGGACGGTTGCTCCTGTGGAGGCTTGTTCTGTTCCATTGTTTAATGACATGAGGTCCTGCCCTGGGATCTCCACTCCAAATCACCAGGTCCTAGCTAATCAGGGAGAGACCCTGTGTAGGTCCTGTGATTTGTGGTTTGTATGTTTACCTTTTTCAGATTAGGACAAAGACTTGGTTTGTTATCTTCAAACACGACTGATAAAGCAACCAGTTCAACTATCTTGCTCTTGAGTGACTTTAGATCTCTGGTTTAATTATATTTCCTATAATCTCTACACTATTAGATGTTTAGTAGATTGTGCTGTGTGGCATTGCTTTGTGGTCATTGTCTAAATCCGTGGTTCTCAAAGTGGGGTCCAGGGACAGAGGAGTCTGTGAAGCATAGCCAGGGGGGTCTATGGTCTTTTTATTTAGTTACAACAGTGCAAATCATAACCTAATAACCTTTTAATCTATAATCATTATCAAAGTTAGTTCATTAATTACAGCATATTGGCACTCAGAATCGATTTCTTTATTGATGTCCAGAAGGCCATTGAAGCTAACAAGTTAATGAAACCTACAACGTCCAGTTTATCATCATACGAACTGCTGCTTTAAGAAACCTAACACACACCTCTCACCTGAACAGCTCATATAAATGGTGGGAGGTGCAACACGGCTTCTAACACTACACCTGTTAGATTTTAGAGGAGCAAAAAAAACTGAATGAGTGTAGTACATTTGATCAGCTGTGTCCCAGCCAATCGGTCTTCTCAGAGGTAGGACGATGCAGCATCGCGTCCATAGAAAAGCGAGTGGGACTCAGAGGGGCTCAGTGTAGCAGGCAAGCGGTGCGTGGACTAAAAAGAGCAGTTGTGAAGATGCTGAGAGGTGATTCCTGATTGGAAGAGATACACTAATATTTACTTGAACAATGGAAGAGCCAGAAAAAGGTGAGTGATCATTATTGAAAACATGCACGAGTAGGAAAATAAAGTCGCTTTGACCGTTAAACCAATTACATCAAAACATGGGTGATAAAATAAATCATCATATCATGATATTAGTTTTATTGGTTCAACCCTTGTTTATTTTAACGTTCATGATTAAACGATTGGCAAAAATAATTAGTGTATGCTGATCAATATACTTAATTGTTAATGTCTGTGACATATACAGATATATATATAAAATTTCCATATATTATATATATATATAATTGTACTTTTTATCTGTTTATAGTTACATTTAATGTCATGAAACATCCACAAATCCAAACTCTATTGAAGTTAATAAGACAAAACATAAAAGAGAGAAAATCCCTTATCCGTTATAATGCATTGACACTGGAGACTCCTTCCATAAAAATGTTAAATGCATTTTTTCTTTACAGAAACTTTCTCTATATTAATAGAGAAAAATAATACAATTTTCTTTTGTTAAATAAAATTTTCTTTTTAATCTATTTATTATCAGACTTGGATTACATGTATTGTGTACTATAGAAATTGTATTGTATTCAAATGAGTGCATTAATATAAACCTGTGGTTTTCCCTGATATACAAATCAGACCAATCAGATTTGAGAATTATTTTAATAGCACTGTGCTATGAATATGTATATTACAACAAATCAGCAATGGAGCTTTTGTGTTCTCGGCTCTATTCAGAAGAAAAAGGCTTCCCCTCGTTCTGTGTTGGCTGTGGGCTCGTGATCCGTGACCGCTTCGTGTTGAGTGTGTTTCCTGACCTGCTCTGGCACGTGGCGTGTCTTAAGTGTGCGGAGTGTCAACAAAACCTTGAAGAGTCTCACACCTGCTTCATTAAAGACGGAAAGACCCTGTGTAAAGACGATTATAGCAGGTTTTTAATCAACTTTATTATCTTTAATTTGGAGTGCACACAATCATGATCATCAACTACAACCAAGTGTGAAGTTTGTAGGCTTGACACAGGATGTGTCGTGCGTAAATGAGTCGACTCTTTGATTCGGCTCTTTCGAGGTGAACACTGAGAGTCACTTTATTTTGTATTTTGTATAGTTTTATAAGAAAAAAAACACTAATGCATACTTCTTATATTTATTAATAAAGACTTGTAGAACCTTGACGATTTAATGACTATTTAAATAGATTCATTTTTGTGTGATCAAGTAATTCATTGTTATTTTGTTCATTAGGTGGTTGAGATAGAGTTTATAAAACAAATTTAGACCTTATAGACCTTTTATGGTTTTATTAGAGATAGATAGATAGATAGATAGATAGATAGATAGATAGATAGATAGATAGATAGATAGATAGATAGATAGATAGATAGATAGATAGATAGACTCTCCAACCTAAGCCTTCTTACACAGCATCACAAGATAGAGAGAGAGATAGGTAGATAGACAGACATGGTTTTGTTAGAGATAGATAGATAGACTGACTGACAGACAGACAGACAGACAGACAGACAGACAGACAGACAGATAGATAGATAGATAGATAGATAGATAGATAGATAGATAGATAGATAGATAGATAGATAGATAGATAGACTCTCCAACTATAGCCCTCTCACACAGCATCACGAGATAGAGAGAAACAGACACGAGACAGACAGACAGACAGACAGATAGATAGATAGATAGATAGATAGATAGATAGATAGATAGATAGATAGATAGATAGATAGATAGATAGATAGAGAGAGAGATAGATAGATAGATAGAGTCATTTGGGAGACAAAAGATTCGAACATTGGTGACTCACTGGGAATTCACATCAGTTGCTAGAACAGAAAAGATTATATTTAATATCCAGTTAATACACTACACATAAATATAATGAATAATGTATTGTCAGTCAGCTATTTATCTCATTCAGAGCTGTAAATAAATCAACAACCTGATGGAGGACACAAAGGCGGTTAACCCATATGACCTCTGAATACTGTATAAGTTACAGATTAACTTTCATTATTCATTAACACTTACAATAACAGTACACAAACAATCCTGCACTAATACCCAAATTAACGCATATTAAATATGAACTAATGATGCAGCTACATTTGTAATTTGTGTGTGTAATTAGTTGTGTTCCCTCCGAACACTAAAGATACTAAACAGAGAAGAAGAAAACTATCATTTGTCCATTCGTGTCATTTGTACTTTGACTGTACGATTCATGATGTGCTGTGTGTGACGTCCTTACATTAAATCCAAATGATTTGTTCACACTTGCTTCTCAGATTATACGCCAGCAAATGTGCAAAATGTCTGAAGTCCTTCAGCAGTCACGATTACGTCATGCGTGCAGGAGTTAACGTCTATCACGTGCAGTGTTTCCGCTGTGAGCGCTGCGATCGCCAGCTGCAGCCTGGAGATGAGTTTACCATCCGAGACGGCTTCCTGTACTGCACTGGTCATGAAAACTCCAGCCATGGATTAATAACGCTTACGCGTAACTCAGTACATGTGACTGAGCTGGACAGATGTGATGAAGGAGCAGGTAACCATTCAAACCAGTTGTTTAGAAACCAATACAGCAGTTTTATGCATTTACCTTTGACTCAGCGGATATAGTCTTCTTTAGATTTTTGTATATTTCATGCAGACACTTCCTGGTCAGGTGGAGAAGGTGACGCTGGATGGCTGGCTGCACCCATGAAGCCCGAGAAGACTGTACGTGTGAGGACGGCGCTCAGCAAGTCTCAGCTCCACGTGCTGCTCACATGCTACAGCGTGAACCCGCGACCGGATGCTAGTCTCAAAGAACGGCTGATGGAGATGACGGGTTTGAGTTCGAGGGTCATCCGCATCTGGTTCCAGAACAAGCGATGCAAAGACAAGAAGAAGGGCATGTTGGAGAGAGAGACGAAGCATGAGAGTGGAGAACAGGTAGGCCGAGTCAGGATAAACACTGACCTCTGCTCTAATAATTAATTCCAGTGATTCTATAAATCTCATGGTCCCATGTTCCCAATACTCTATAAATCCTAGGGCCTAATTTCCAATGAAGTTCCCAATAGTCTGTTTTTACCAGGATCTTACATTCCCAGGACTCTATATTCCCAGAGGTCTATGTTCCCAATTTTCCCAAATCTCTTTTCCCACATTCCCAAGACTCTGGAATATATCCCAGGGTCATATGTTACCATGGCTCTGATTCCAGGGTCCTATGTTCCCAATATTTTATTTTACCAGAAGTAGCAGGAGTACCTTCATTCCCAAGATTCTATATATTTCCAGGGCCTAATTTCCCTTGATTCTATATTGTCAGGGTCCAGGGTTCTCAATAGTCTATATTCCCAAGACTTTATATTTCCAGAATTTTTACCATGACTCTAAATCCAGAGTCCAATGTTCCTATATATTCTAAGACCAATGTTCCCAGTACACTCTTTTACCAGGGTCCCTCATTCCCAGTACTCCCAGTGTTGCCAATACTATCTTTTCCCATATTCCCAAGACTCGATATATATCCCAGGGTTTAGTTTTCCAAGACTCAATATATCCTGGGTCATATGTTACCATGACTCTGATTCCAGGGCCCTATGTTCCCAATATTTTATTGTACCAGGAGTCTTCATTCCCAAGATTCTATATATTTCCTGACCCTAATTTCCCAAGACTCTGTATTCTCAGGGTCCAGGGTTCTCAATACTGTATATTCCCATGGCTTGATATATCCAGAATCCTACATTTCCAGGATTCAATATTCCCATGCCCCTATTTTTCTCTATCTCTATATTCCCAGGGCTCTAAATTCCCATGTCTCTATATTTACAGAACCCTATATTCCCAGGTGCCTGTGTTTCCAGGGTTTGAAATCAAAACCTATATGCTAAGGACTCAATGTTCTATCTTCAGTCTGATTTTTATAATAAGACTCTTAAAGAAACCAAATGACTCTTAAAGACTTTCCCATGTTGTGGTTACAGTTACAGTTAGACTGGAGATTCCTTCCAAAAAATTCAAAATAAACATTTCTTCACAGAAAACGTCAAGAGTGCATCAATATAAACCTGTGAGATACTGTCAAAGCCGCTGTTCAAATTCTGGCCAATCGGAAACAAGAATTGCACTGCAATTTAATCCTTATTAGAAATAAATCGGATTCTCTGTAATGATATTTGCAGTAGATGTAGTTATTATTAAAGCGAGGAGCAGGAAACATTATCAGCATGATTTCATTTTATTCACAGATCGATACGATGGACGAGCCGGTGTCCACTGTCACTGCTGAGAACCTGGACATAGACACATTGATGCACCCACTGGACCTGCAGACTCTGCAGCAATCCTGGAAACTCCTGACGAGTCTCTTGAGTTCAGACATTGATGAGACGCTCTATCAGGAAGCTGTGACTCTCGATCAGCCCTAATGTTCGCTGCAAAGTAGTGAACACTACCGGAGAGATTAGCTGCTTTATTGTAGGGGTTCTGAGGTCAATCGTATCAATCGTTTAGTTTCGTAGGGTCAGTCCAGTCAGATTTACTTTGTACTCAGTGTGCATACAGTATGTTGATTAATCTTTTAATGATGTGGCATGTTAGCTTAGCTGATGTGGTCTACATTTAGCGATGCTCACAAACCCGCATAAAAGACCGAAAGAAAGAGTTGGCGTAAAGAAATGACAATTAAATGGTAATTATATGACAAATAAAAGAGTAGTTATAGCAATTTTCTCAATTTAAGGAAATATTTTGCACTGCTTTCTTCCTAAAAACAACGTTTTCTTTGCTAAATAAATGTAACCCACATAGAAAAGTACTAATAAAATTTCTAATAAAATTATTTGACGTCCGTCAATTAGAGTTCACATTAGTGAATTAGATTTTGTTTAAGTTTACACAATTTACATCAACTCAGGAGACCTTGAATATGAACGGAGACGAACATGTCCTTTAAACTAACTGGATTTTCATGTAGAATTACACAAACTCGCAGGGTTGGATGCAAGTACAGAGATGTTTGATGACACACAGGGAGTGATCACACTGAACAGACAGGAACCTGAGTGAAGCAAACAGAAGTGGAGACAGTCACACAAAAAAAGGTCACGAAATTTTGAACACTCAAAAGTAATGGGACTAAAAAGAACACATACGAACGAAATGAACAAATCGTGAGCCAAACTCATGAGTCAGAACTGCCAAAAGTCGATCGAGCAGAGCCATAAAGAGAAAACAGGATCGGAAAACTGGAAAAACAGGACAAGATCAGAAACCGTGAATAAAGAGCGATCAAACAAATGGCTCAGTACCTCCCAGTGAACAAAAGAACACACAATGCTTAAAAAGGGTGAGTTCCAGTCAAACACAGTGGGGAATAGGTGAACATGATTCCTGAGAGGTCCGGTTGACTGAGACTGAGTGCTGGTGGCTGCTGGGAGTCCGTGGAGACCATGAATCAGTAACAGTTGTTATGTTACACACTAACTTTTGCTTTGTTTTTGTTTCTTTGTTTTTACTCTTTTTTTTTAGTATATTATTTTATGTTATTTATTTATTTAATTCCTCAAAAGTGGAAAGTTTATTTCTCCTATCTTTTTGGTTCTATCTGTAATTTTTAAAAAAAAGTGATTTATTAATTTAACACACAATAATAGTTTTGTTTATTCTATTCCATAAAACTAAGATTATTTAATTAATTACTTACGATTATCACTGCTTATTTATTGTTAATTACAGCAGAAGTTGGTTGTGTTCAATTTCTATACCCCCAGTAATGATGATTGTAATAAATATTTTTTTTATGATTCATTTAGAATAACCTCACACATTCCTTCTCATCTTTCTCTTTTTGTAAACCGTCCTTCAGCTTGTCTGTACTGTTTGATCGGCTCAGCCCGAACACAGGTAGAGCCGCAGAAATACTAGACATTTCCGTTTATTCATAGACGCTCACAAGCGAGGAAGCATTCAGTAGAAACATAGAGGTGGAGTATAAGGAAAGTTATCGGTTGATTGCTAGTCTTCGATTGTGTGAAATCTTACTTTAAGTTAATAAAGAAGAGATAGGGTATTAGAAGGAAAGCAGTACAGATTTTTCAAGCCACCTTGTCAAAACTCTTCATACAGTCGGCAAAACCGAAATCTGTTCAGACCAAAGATTTCATTCACACAAAATGCATTCATTCAATGACCAGATCTTCCAAAATCCATGAACTCATCTTTATATCCACAGTTCGGTTTTTAAAAGCTAACACTGCTTTTAAAACTGTTAAAAAAAAATTCAAAACAGAATGACGGCAAATTGGAAAAAATTAGCAATAAAATGAATTAATACTCATTTTACCAACTCCCAAAGTAATTGAAATTTTAATCAAAAGTTTTCTTAGGTGTCCAGGTTTTAGTCTCCTTACCATCTTTTAGAGAGAGAGAGAGGGGATACTGAAGCAAATTACTGATTTGTTCTTGTTACAGTAATAAATACACTATATTGACAAAAGTTTTGGGACACCCCTCCAAATCATTGAATTCAGGTGTTGTTTTTCAGGTGTTCGGCTCGGACCCTTAGTTCCAGTGAAAGGAACTCTTAATGTTTCAGCTTCATACCAAAACTTTTTGGACAATTTCATGCTCCCAACTTTGTGTGAACAGTTTGAGGATGACTCCTTCCTGTTCCAACATGACTGCACACCAGTGCACAAAGCAAGGTCCATAAAGACATGGATGAGTGAGTTTGGTGTGGAGGAACTTCACAGAGTCCTGACCTCAACCTGATAGAACACCTTTGAGATGAATTAGAGCGGAGACTGAGAGCCAGGCCTTCTCGTCCAACATCAGTGCCTGACCTCACAAATGCGCTTCTAGAGGAATGGTCAAAAATTCCCATAAACACACTCCTAAACCTTGTGGAAAGCCTTCCCAGAAGAGTTGAAGGTGTTATAGCTGCAAAGGGCGGGACAACTCCATATTATGTTCATGTGCATGTAAAGGCAGGGGTTGCAAAACGTTTGGCAATATAGCGTAACATAATCTTTAGTAGAGTCGATAAAGTTTTTGTGTAATTATTCTATAATGAAATACTGATTTATATGGAAGATCATCGAAAACTTTAAACGCTTTGGTTTGTGGTTGAACAAGCTTATTTTGGATCTTATATGATAGGGTGTGAGCAGACATAATGGTGGTCCAGTTGCAGGATCCTGTGCCCTAATTGCTGTGGCCACGGGTGCAAGTCCAGGGCAGGAAGCTAACCCAGCAAGTGAAGCATTTTACTCTTAGTGCCTAAGCCTGGATAAAATGTGAGAATTCTTTCAGGAAGAGCATCTGGAGTTAAACCTGTGCCAAACCAAAAATATGTGGCCCAAATGATCTGCTGTGGTGACCCCGAACAGGGAGGAGCTAAAAGAAGAACAACAACATGATTATGATATGATTGGCTTTAAGTGTTTCTTAAGTGTTTGGAGATGAGACAGATTGGTGAAGATTCCTACTGGTAATCCAGACTGTATGAAGAGTTTTGGGGAAAAAATGGCCTCATTATTGAGCGATGCTTGTCATCAATTGAAAACAAACTCATTTTTAATTCATTATTATTATTATTATTATTATTATTATTATTATTATTATTATCAGTAAAAAAAATAATAAGAGTACACTTTGCCTCTTTGCCGTGTTTGTTGAAATAAATAAAATATTAATAAAATAAAATAAATCTGAAATAAAATAAAATAAATTAATTAAATGATCGTTTTGTAGCCTATTTAATGCAATTTCTTTTTGTATATAAAATGTCAAATGATAAGAGTACATTTTGCCTGAAATGTGTGTTTGTTGAAATAAATAAAATATTAATAAAATAAAATAAATCTGATATAAAGTAAATCAATAAGTGATCGTTTTGTAGCCTATTTAATGCAATTTCTTTTTGTATATAAAATGTAAAATAATAAGAGTACACTTTGCCTGAAACGTGTGTTCGTTGAAATAAATAAAATATTAATAAAATAAATAAATCTGAAATAAAATAAAATAAATCTGAAAAATATATTTTTATTTCCCTCTATATACATATATGTACTATTATGGATATTTTTTTCCCACAGCAGCATTTTTCTTTGAATTTGTATTTCCGTATAAAAATACACACATGTATTTACAGTGATTTTTCTCAGAGTATCTCCTTCCTCATGTCCACGTACTGTATATCATGTGTGTGGGTCCTTTCCTTATTCACCCAGCTTTTGTTCTCTAAATCAAATAACGAGAAGAGGCTCAGTGCTTCACTTCAACCGGGGCAATTCATCCTCACCGAAAAAGAGATTCATTCATTTATCGAATCTGTGTTTTTTGCTCTCGCAGCTTTCATCTCTGAACCCCGTGTAGGAGGTTTGTGAAGTAACAAAATATTAATTATAGCAGTCTTCCCCCAAGAGGTTTCGATTAAAATGCTGATTCGAGAGCGAACAACATGAATTCACAAAGTGGGCTTTATTAGCATGAAATAGCGTGAAACCTCACGTCTTGTCTTTATTTCAGGAAAAATACAATCTATAGCATAGATAACTGAGCCTGAATAAGCACCAAATCTTGGCGAATATGCTAATATGAACGTGAATGCTAATATCAGTGTGTATGTTAAGCCTGGAGGATATGCTAATGCTGCATTGCTAATCTTCACATCACTGTTTCTATTTGGTTAAACTCTGTTACGATTAATACGCAGCGTATTTGATTCATTTCTACTGTTAAACACATTTACAGTCCTCCTAGCTCTGCTCTGATGTTTGCCTTGTTAATCTTTTCTGCGCAACCTCCAGGAGCATGCGGGTGAGTGAGAAGGGAATAAGCGTCAAGGAATAAGGACTCAGGAGGCCGGGCTTAAGACAGCGAGAGACATGAGAGAGGTTGTTTCTGTGGTTATTATTGTATAAATACGAATTGTGTTTAAGATCTCTTGGGACCCTTTAGTAATGTTTGGGTCAATCTGTCCCAGGACATTATTGTGGTTTTTACAAGCACTTCAGATATTTAAAACAAAAATGCATAAGAGCTTACATATATTGTCTTTGTCTGAATCCCAGATCTGGTGGCTAGCAAAAACCCATTAGATGTTGGTACGAGTAAATTCTGAGGAAAAGATTAAACTGTACTTCGGATTAAAAGCTAAATACATTTTTGGAAAACATGGTATTATTATTATTATTATTATTATTATTATTATCATTATTATTATTATTATTATTATTAATAATAATAATAATAATACATAACTTCACCCAGGCTTTCAGCCTGCAAATATAATAAATGCAGTGGTGCATACAGTCAGTCTGCCTAAAGACATCCAAAACCTTACTAGCTTTTAAGTTTTAAATCCTGGCAATTTTATATTTATTCTTCCTCCATATTTTCTCTCATCTTTAATTCCTACTCAACAGCCATATCATATAACACGTCCTTGCCAAGCAAGGACACATCTAATACAAATAAACAATACTTGAGGAATATATTAAATGTTTGTTGCATTATTTGTGTATTATTTAGTATTTTGAGGTATTTATCCACTATTTGGGCACCCCTGACCATCACACTTCACCTGTTGAACGTCCCATGTCCAAACTTTGTGGCAGCGGTTTGGGGAAGAACTTTCTATCAAGTGTCCACATACTTTTGGCCATATAGTGTTCTTTACAGTTATATATTTAGGCAGAAGTACTTCTCAAAGGTCCCCTTCTCAAACTCAAAGGTCACTTCTTCTTCTTCTTCTTTCATCCACTACACAGCAATAGAATGGACAATTCATTTCAGGTTTTGCTTTTTTTGTTTTCCCTAATTTGTTTAAACTTTTTGATTTTTAATACTTGAGTAAAATTGTCTTTCCCTTTGCTGGATCTCTGGCTGGATATTTCCAACTACTGGGGCAGCACGGTGGCTTAGTGGTTAGCGCTGTTGTGTCACAGCAAGAAGGTCCTGGGTTCGACTCTGGGGTTTGAACAGGGCAGGGGCCTTTCTGTGTGGAGTTTGCATGTTCTCCCTGTGCCTGTGTGGGTTTACTCCGGTCACTCCACAGTCCAAAAACATGTACATTAGGTTGATTGGTCATTCTAAATTGTGTGTGTGGTTGTCTGTCTATATGTGGCCTGGTGATCTGTCCAGGGTCTACCCCTGCCTTTTGCCCCAATGTGTGCTGGGAGAGGCTCCAGCAGACCCCCGTGACCCTAATTAGGAATAAAGTAGGTATAGAAAAGGGATGGATTTTCACTTAATTATAATTTTATCAGTACGCTACTTCTTCCACATCAGGCTTTGTTTCGTTTTGTTTTTTTAAATAAATTGAATGCAATTTCTGTTTTGTATATAAAATGTAAAATAAAAGTATTTTCCCTGAAATGTGTGTTTGTTAAAATAAATAAAATATAACTAAGAAAAATAAACCTAAGAAATGGATTTATTTCACATTGTTTATAATTATGAATATTTTTTTCCACAACAGTATTTTTCTATTAATTTAAATTTGCTCTATGAAAAAGATAATAATTAAATCGGTATTATTTTTATTAACAGTAGTAAGAGGGGACTTAATAGATGATTCATACATCAATTGCTTCAGACTGGACATGAAGAAAAAGTTCAAGTTGTGTGTTAGTCAAAGAAAATATATAAAAACAACACAATAAAATTATATACATATAAAAAAAGAAAACAATAAGTACTTTCTAAATATATATTATTCATAATATTTTGAAAAAACTACATTTTTGTAAACAAAAACTAATACAACTAAGATACACACACAATCTTAAGCACAAGAAAGAAGTATAATTTTAGGTTCACAAACACTTGAGCTGTGTATTAAAGCAGCTATAGGAACAAAACACACACAAGGACTGTGAGAGAACATTAGCGTGTGTTGTAATGGCGCTAATGTTGTGTGTTTCTCAGCGCAGGTGCTCTGATGCTTTGTGATTCATATGTTAAACACAGCTTCATGCAACACACACACACACACACACACACTACATGGACCTCAAACACTCAGATGATCAGAGGCTTGTTTTCCAAGCATCAATCTTTAAAAAACCCCTGATTAGCATTTCCGCTCCGGCTAATAACAAGTATTAATCTCACCATCCTTCAAGGATGCGCTTTTTAAAATGTACCACAGTGTGTAGGTCGATGAAGCGTCCTCCTTCACTTAAAACACTTCTGAGGCGAGTGAGTGACAATATCTCCTCTTTAGTATGTCAATAACCACAAAAAAAAAAATCAGAAGGGGCATCAGTCGTGGCCCTGAGGCGAGACTGAGCCGATTTTTTCTTTGTCCCTCTGAGTGGAAACGTGGGGACAAGATGAATAGACGGGGAATGTGTGGATGTGAAAGGCACACTTGAGTCTCATTGAACGCAGGATGCTTGAAGAGTATGTTAATCCCGGATCCTATAGTGTATGCTAATGCTGGAGCGTACGCTAATACTGAAGTGTATGCTAATGCAATTTATTAAGAGAAAAAAAGGTGGTGAAAACAAGGGTAATAAGCAGGCGTTAGCATCTCAGATGATCCCAGAAACGTTGTTTTGCGTCAAAGAAACAGAGCGAGTTATTGATATTAGCTATAACAAAAATACGTAGAAACATTGTGACATTTTTTGAGAAGCTGTAAAGCTAACTCTCATTAGCTATTCAGTCAATGAATTATAACTTATTTATTTATAATACCTGAATAATTCTGCACCAATACCAGAATTAATAATGATTTAGCGCTATCCCTGAATAACCCTGTTTCCTAGACTGTTAGGACTGTTCCTAAAGAAAAATTAGAGTAGAAAGAAAGAAATGAGACTAAAGCGAAAGAAAGAAAGAAAGAAAGAAAGAAAGAAAGAAAGATAAAAAAAAGAATGAAATGTAAAAGAAAGAAAGAAAGATAAATGAGAGTAGAAAGAAAGAAATGAGAGTAAAGTGAAAGAAAGAAAGAAAGAAAGAAAGAAAGAAAGAAAGATAAATGAGAGAAGAAAGAAAGAAATGAGACTAAAGCGAAAGAAAGAAAGAAAGAAAGAAAGAAAGAAAGAAAGAAAGAAAGAAAGAAAGAAAGAAAGAAAGATAAAAAAGAATGAAATGTAAAAGAAAGAAAGAAAGAAAGAAAGAATGAAATGTAAAAGAAAGAAAGAAAGAAAGAAAGAAAGAAAGAAAGAAAGATAAAAAAAGAATGAAATGTAAAAGAAAGAAAGAAAGAAAGAAAGATAAATGAGAGTAGAAAGAAAGAAATGAGAGTAAAGTGAAAGAAAGAAAGAAAGAAAGAAAGAAAGAAAGAAAGAAAGAAAGA
>NC_080725.1:19420000-19450000 GCF_019097595.1 Hemibagrus wyckioides
GAGTAGAAAGAAAGAAATGAGAGTGAAGTGAAAGAAAAAAAGAAAAAAAGAAAGAAAGAAAGAAAGAAAGAAAGAAAGAAAGAAAGAAAGAAAGAAAGAACGAAAGAAAGAATGAAAGAAAGAAAGAAAGAAAGAAAGAAAGAAAGAAAGAATGAAATGTAAAAGAAAGAAAGAAAGAAAGAAAGAATGAAATGTAAAAGAAAGAAAGAAAGAAAGAAAGAAAGAAAGAAAGATAAAAAAAGAATGAAATGTAAAAGAAAGAAAGAAAGAAAGAAAGAAAGAAAGAAAGAAAGATAAATGAGAGTAGAAAGAAAGAAATGAGAGTAAAGTGAAAGAAAGAAAGAAAGAAAGAAAGAAAGAAAGAAAGAAAGAAAGAACGAAAGAAAGAATGAAAGAAAGAAAGAAAGAAAGAAAGAAAGAAAGAAAGAATGAAATGTAAAAGAAAGAAAGAAAGAAAGAAAGAAAGAATGAAATGTAAAAGAAAGAAAGAAAGAAAGAAAGAAAGATAAAAAAAGAATGAAATGTAAAAGAAAGAAAGAAAGAAAGAAAGAAAGAAAGAAAGAAAGATAAATGAGAGTAGAAAGAAAGAAATGAGAGTAAAGTGAAAGAAAGAAAGAAAGAAAGAAAGAAAGAAAGAAAAAAAAAGAAAGAAAGAAAGAAAAGAATGAAATGTAAAAGGAAGAAAGAAAGAAAGAAAGAAAGAAAGAAAGAAAGAAAGAAAGAGAAATGAGAGTAGAAAGAAAGAAATGAGAGTAAAGTGAAAGAAAGAAAGAAAGAAAGAAAGAAAGAAAGAAAGAAAGAAAGAAAGATAAAAAAGAATGAAATGTAAAAGAAAGAAAGAAAGAAAGAAAGAAAGAAAGAAAGAAAGAAAGATAAATGAGAGTAGAAAGAAAGAAATGAGAGTAAAGTGAAAGAAAGAAAGAAAGAAAGAAAGAAAGAAAGAAAGAAAGAAAGAAAGAAAGAAAGAAAGAAAGAAAGAAAAGAATGAAATGTAAAAGAAAGAAAGAAAGAAAGAAAGAAAGAAAGAAAGAAAAGAATGAAATGTAAAAGAAAGAAAGAAAGAAAGAAAGAAAGAAAGAAAGAAAGAAAGAAAGAAAAAGAAAGAGAAATGAGAGTAGAAAGAAAGAAATGAGAGTAAAGTGAAAGAAAGAAAGAAAGAAAGAAAGAAAGAAAGAAAGAAAGAAAGAAAGAAAGAAAGAAAGAAAGAAAAGAATGAAATGTAAAAGAAAGAAAGAAAGAAAGAAAGAAAGAAAGAAAGAAAGAAAGAAAGAAAGAGAAATGAGAGTAGAAAGAAAGAAATGAGAGTAAAGTGAAAGAAAGAAAGAAAGAAAGAAAGAAAGAAAGAAAGAAAGAAAGAAAGAATGAAATGTAAAAGAAAGAAAGAAAGAAAGAAAGAAAGAAAGATAAAAAAAGAATGAAATGTAAAAGAAAGAAAGAAAGAAAGAAAGAAAGAAAGAAAGAAAGAAAGAAAGAAAGATAAATGAGAGTAGAAAGAAAGAAATGAGAGTAAAGTGAAAGAAAGAAAGAAAGAAAGAAAGAAAGAAAGAAAGAAAGAAAGAAAGAAAGAAAGAAAGAAAAGAATGAAATGTAAAAGAAAGAAAGAAAGAAAGAAAGAAAGAAAGAAAGAAAGAAAGAAAGAGAAATGAGAGTAGAAAGAAAGAAATGAGAGTGAAGTGAAAGAAAAAAAGAAAGAAAGAAAGAAAGAAAGAAAGAAAGAAAGAAAGAAAGAAAGAAAGAACGAAAGAAAGAATGAAAGAAAGAAAGAAAGAAAGAAAGAAAGAAAGAAAGAAAGAAAGAATGAAATGTAAAAGAAAGAAAGAAAGAAAGAAAGAAAGAAAGAAAGAAAGAAAGAAAGAAAGATAAAAAAAGAATGAAATGTAAAAGAAAGAAAGAAAGAAAGAAAGAAAGAAAGAAAGATAAATGAGAGTAGAAAGAAAGAAATGAGAGTAAAGTGAAAGAAAGAAAGAAAGAAAGAAAGAAAGAAAGAAAGAAAGAAAGAAAGAAAGAAAGAAAGAAAAGAATGAAATGTAAAAGAAAGAAAGAAAGAAAGAAAGAAAGAAAGAAAGAAAGAAAGAAAGAAAGAAAGAGAAATGAGAGTAGAAAGAAAGAAATGAGAGTAAAGTGAAAGAAAGAAAGAAAGAAAGAAAGAAAGAAAGAAAGAAAGAAATGTAAAAGAAAGAAAGAAAGAAAGAAAGAAAGAAAGAAAGAAAGAAAGAAAGAAATGTAAAAGAAAGAAAGAAAGAAAGAAAGAAAGAAAGAAAGAAAGAAAGAAAGATAAAAAAGAATGAAATGTAAAAGAAAGAAAGAAAGAAAGAAAGAAAGAAAGAAAGAAAGATAAATGAGAGTAGAAAGAAAGAAATGAGAGTAAAGTGAAAGAAAGAAAGAAAGAAAGAAAGAAAGAAAGAAAGAAAGAAAGAAAGAAAGAAAGAAAGAAAAGAATGAAATGTAAAAGAAAGAAAGAAAGAAAGAAAGAAAGAAAGAAAGAAAGAAAGAAAGAAAGAAAGAGAAATGAGAGTAGAAAGAAAGAAATGAGAGTAAAGTGAAAGAAAGAAAGAAAGAAAGAAAGAAAGAAAGAAAGAAAGAAAGAAAGAAAGAAAGAAAGAAAGAAATGTAAAAGAAAGAAAGAAAGAAAGAAAGAAAGAAAGAAAGAAAGAAAGATAAAAAAAGAATGAAATGTAAAAGAAAGAAAGAAAGAAAGATAAATGAGAGTAGAAAGAAAGAAATGAGAGTAAAGTGAAAGAAAGAAAGAAAGAAAGAAAGAAAGAAAGAAAGAAAGAAAGAAAGAAAGAAAGAAAGAAAAGAATGAAATGTAAAAGAAAGAAAGAAAGAAAGAAAGAAAGAAAGAAAGAAAGAAAGAAAGAGAAATGAGAGTAGAAAGAAAGAAATGAGAGTAAAGTGAAAGAAAGAAAGAAAGAAAGAAAGAAAGAAAGAAAGAAAGAAAGAAAGAAAGAAAGATAAAAAAAGAATGAAATGTAAAAGAAAGAAAGAAAGAAAGAAAGATAAATGAGAGTAGAAAGAAAGAAATGAGAGTAAAGTGAAAGAAAGAAAGAAAGAAAGAAAGAAAGAAAGAAAGAAAGAAAGAAAGAAAGAAAAAAAAAGAAAGAAAGAAAGAAAAGAATGAAATGTAAAAGGAAGAAAGAAAGAAAGAAAGAAAGAAAGAAAGAAAGAAAGAGAAATGAGAGTAGAAAGAAAGAAATGAGAGTAAAGTGAAAGAAAGAAAGAAAGAAAGAAAGAAAGAAAGAAAGAAAGATAAAAAAGAATGAAATGTAAAAGAAAGAAAGAAAGAAAGAAAGAAAGAAAGAAAGAAAGAAAGAAAGAATGAAATGTAAAAGAAAGAAAGAAAGAAAGAAAGAAAGAAATGAGAGTAAAGTGAAAGAAAGAAAGAAAGAAAGAAAGAAAGAAAGATAAATGAGAGTAGAAAGAAAGAAATGAGAGTAAAGTGAAAGAAAGAAAGAAAGAAAGAAAGAAAGAAAGAAAAGAATGAAATGTAAAAGAAAGAAAGAAAGAAAGAAAGAAAGAAAGAAAGAAAGAAAGAAAGAAAGAAAGAAAGAAAAGAATGAAATGTAAAAGAAAGAAAGAAAGAAAGAAAGAAAGAAAGAAAGAGAAATGAGAGTAGAAAGAAAGAAATGAGAGTAAAGTGAAAGAAAGAAAGAAAGAAAGAAAGAAAGAAAGAAAGAAAGAAAGAAAGAAAGAAAGAAAAGAATGAAATGTAAAAGAAAGAAAGAAAGAAAGAAAGAAAGAAAGAAAGAAAGAAAGAAAGAAAGAAAGAAAGAGAAATGAGAGTAGAAAGAAAGAAATGAGAGTAAAGTGAAAGAAAGAAAGAAAGAAAGAAAGAAAGAAAGAAAGAAAGAAAGAAAGAAAGAAAGAAAGAAAGAATGAAATGTAAAAGAAAGAAAGAAAGAAAGAAAGATAAAAAAAGAATGAAATGTAAAAGAAAGAAAGAAAGAAAGAAAGAAAGATAAATGAGAGTAGAAAGAAAGAAATGAGAGTAAAGTGAAAGAAAGAAAGAAAGAAAGAAAGAAAGAAAGAAAGAAAGAAAGAAAGAAAAGAATGAAATGTAAAAGAAAGAAAGAAAGAAAGAAAGAAAGAAAGAAAGAAAGAAAGAAAGAAAGAAAGAGAAATGAGAGTAGAAAGAAAGAAATGAGAGTGAAGTGAAAGAAAGAAAGAAAGAAAGAAAGAAAGAAAGAAAGAAAGAAAGAAAGAACGAAAGAAAGAATGAAAGAAAGAAAGAAAGAAAGAAAGAAAGAAAGAAAGAAAGAAAGAAAGAATGAAATGTAAAAGAAAGAAAGAAAGAAAGAAAGAAAGAAAGAAAGAAAGAAAGAAAGAAAGATAAAAAAGAATGAAATGTAAAAGAAAGAAAGAAAGAAAGAAAGAATGAAATGTAAAAGAAAGAAAGAAAGAAAGAAAGAAAGAAAGATAAAAAAAGAATGAAATGTAAAAGAAAGAAAGAAAGAAAGAAAGAAAGAAAGAAAGAAAGATAAATGAGAGTAGAAAGAAAGAAATGAGAGTAAAGTGAAAGAAAGAAAGAAAGAAAGAAAGAAAGAAAGAAAGAAAGAAAGAAAGAAAGAAAAAAAAAGAAAGAAAGAAAGAAAAGAATGAAATGTAAAAGGAAGAAAGAAAGAAAGAAAGAAAGAAAGAAAGAAAGAAAGAAAGAAAGAAAGAAAGAGAAATGAGAGTAGAAAGAAAGAAATGAGAGTAAAGTGAAAGAAAGAAAGAAAGAAAGAAAGAAAGAAAGAAAGAAAGAAAGAAAGAAAGAAAGAAAGATAAAAAAGAATGAAATGTAAAAGAAAGAAAGAAAGAAAGAAAGAAAGAAAGAAAGAAAGAAAGAAAGAAAGATAAATGAGAGTAGAAAGAAAGAAATGAGAGTAAAGTGAAAGAAAGAAAGAAAGAAAGAAAGAAAGAAAGAAAGAAAGAAAGAAAGAAAGAAAGAAAAGAATGAAATGTAAAAGAAAGAAAGAAAGAAAGAAAGAAAGAAAGAAAGAAAGAAAAGAATGAAATGTAAAAGAAAGAAAGAAAGAAAGAAAGAAAGAAAGAAAGAAAGAAAGAAAGAAAAAGAAAGAGAAATGAGAGTAGAAAGAAAGAAATGAGAGTAAAGTGAAAGAAAGAAAGAAAGAAAGAAAGAAAGAAAGAAAGAAAGAAAGAAAAGAAAGAAATGTAAAAGAAAGAAAGAAAGAAAGAAAGAAAGAAAGAAAGAAAGAAAGAAAGAAAGAGAAATGAGAGTAGAAAGAAAGAAATGAGAGTAAAGTGAAAGAAAGAAAGAAAGAAAGAAAGAAAGAAAGAAAGAAAGAAAGAAAGAAAGAAAAGAATGAAATGTAAAAGAAAGAAAGAAAGAAAGAAAGAAAGAAAGATAAAAAAAGAATGAAATGTAAAAGAAAGAAAGAAAGAAAGAAAGAAAGAAAGAAAGAAAGAAAGAAAGAAAGATAAATGAGAGTAGAAAGAAAGAAATGAGAGTAAAGTGAAAGAAAGAAAGAAAGAAAGAAAGAAAGAAAGAAAGAAAGAAAGAAAGAAAGAAAAGAATGAAATGTAAAAGAAAGAAAGAAAGAAAGAAAGAAAGAAAGAAAGAAAGAAAGAAAGAGAAATGAGAGTAGAAAGAAAGAAATGAGAGTGAAGTGAAAGAAAAAAAGAAAGAAAGAAAGAAAGAAAGAAAGAAAGAAAGAAAGAAAGAAAGAAAGAAAGAAAGAACGAAAGAAAGAATGAAAGAAAGAAAGAAAGAAAGAAAGAAAGAAAGAAAGAAAGAATGAAATGTAAAAGAAAGAAAGAAAGAAAGAAAGAATGAAATGTAAAAGAAAGAAAGAAAGAAAGAAAGAAAGAAAGATAAAAAAAGAATGAAATGTAAAAGAAAGAAAGAAAGAAAGAAAGAAAGAAAGAAAGAAAGATAAATGAGAGTAGAAAGAAAGAAATGAGAGTAAAGTGAAAGAAAGAAAGAAAGAAAGAAAGAAAGAAAGAAAGAAAGAAAGAAAGAAAGAAAGAAAGAAAGAACGAAAGAAAGAATGAAAGAAAGAAAGAAAGAAAGAAAGAAAGAAAGAAAGAAAGAAAGAATGAAATGTAAAAGAAAGAAAGAAAGAAAGAAAGAAAGAATGAAATGTAAAAGAAAGAAAGAAAGAAAGAAAGAAAGAAAGATAAAAAAAGAATGAAATGTAAAAGAAAGAAAGAAAGAAAGAAAGAAAGAAAGAAAGAAAGATAAATGAGAGTAGAAAGAAAGAAATGAGAGTAAAGTGAAAGAAAGAAAGAAAGAAAGAAAGAAAGAAAGAAAGAAAGAAAGAAAGAAAGAAAGAAAAAAAAAGAAAGAAAGAAAGAAAAGAATGAAATGTAAAAGGAAGAAAGAAAGAAAGAAAGAAAGAAAGAAAGAAAGAAAGAAAGAAAGAGAAATGAGAGTAGAAAGAAAGAAATGAGAGTAAAGTGAAAGAAAGAAAGAAAGAAAGAAAGAAAGAAAGAAAGAAAGATAAAAAAGAATGAAATGTAAAAGAAAGAAAGAAAGAAAGAAAGAAAGAAAGAAAGAAAGAAAGATAAATGAGAGTAGAAAGAAAGAAATGAGAGTAAAGTGAAAGAAAGAAAGAAAGAAAGAAAGAAAGAAAGAAAGAAAGAAAGAAAGAAAGAAAGAAAGAAAAGAATGAAATGTAAAAGAAAGAAAGAAAGAAAGAAAGAAAGAAAGAAGAAGAAATGTAAAGAAGAATGAAAGAAAGAAAGAAGAAGAAGAAAGATAAGAAAGAAAGAAAGTAAAAGAGAAAGAAAGAAGAAAGAAGGAAAGAAGAAATGAGGTAGAAAGAAAGAAGTAAGGTAAGTAGAAAGAAAGAAGAAAGAAGAGTAAAGAAGAAAGAAGAGAGAGAAAGAAGAGAAAGAAGAAAGAATGGGAAATGTGAGAAGAGAAGAAAGAAGAGAAAGAAGAAGAATGAAAGGAAAGAGAGAAAGGGAGAGTAGAGAAAGAAGTAGGGGTGAGGTGAGAGTGAAGAAAGAAGAAAGAAAGAAAGAAAAGAGAAGAAAGAGAGAGTAATGAAATGTGAAAGAGAAGAAGAAGAAGAAGAAGATAAAAAAGGAATAAAGTAGCCAAAGAAGAAAGAAGAAGAAAGAAAAGAAAGAAAGAGGGAAAGAAAGAGGAAAGAAAGAAGAAATGAGTAAGGGGTGAAAAGAAAGAGGCTGAGAGTAGAACTGTGAGAAAGAAAGAAGAAGAAAGAAGAAAGAAGAAAGAAAGAAAGAAAGAAAGAAAGAAAAATGTAAAAAGAAAGAGAAGAAAGAAAGAAAGAAGAGAAGAAAGAAAGAGAAAAAGAAGAATAAAAGAATACAAAGAAAGAGAATGAGAGGTGAAGTGAAAGAAAGAAGAAAAGAAAGAAGAGTGAAAGAAAGAAGTGAAGAAAGAAAGAAAGAAAGAAAGAGAAAGAAGAACGAGAAAGAAGAATAGAAGAAAGAGAAAGAAAGAAAAGAAAAGAAAGAAAGAAAGAATGGAAATGTGAGAAAGAAGAAGAAGAAAGAAGAAAGAAAAGAAAGAAGAAAGAAGATAAAAAAGAGATAAGAAATGTGTAAGAAGAAGAGAAGAAGAAAGAAGAAGAAAGAAGAAGAAGAAAGAAAGAGCAAAGATAGAATGAGAAGTGGAAAAGAAAAGAAGTAAAGTGAAAGAAAGAAAGAGAAGAAGAAAGAAAGAAAGAAAGAAAAGAAAGAAAGAAAAAGAAAGAAATGTAAAAGAGTAGAAAAATGAGAGTAAGAAGAAAAGAAAGAAAGAAGAAGAAAGAAAGTAAAGAAAGAAAGTAAATTAGGAAAGAAAGAGAAGAAGAAAGAAAGAAAGAAGTAAGTAAAGTGAAGAAAGAGAAGAAAGAAGAAGAAAGAAAGAAGAGAAGAGAAAGAAAGAGAAAAAGAGAAATGAAAGAAAGAAGAAGAAAGAGAGTGAAAGTGAGAAAGAAAGAAAAGATAAAGAAAGAAGAAATGTAAAAAGAAAGAAAGAAAAAGAAAGAAAGAAAGAAAGATAAAGAAAGAAGAAAGAAATGAGAGTAGAAAGTGAAAAGAAAGAAAGAAAGAAAGAAAGAAAGAAAGAAAGAAAGAAGAAAGATAAAGAAAGAAAGAAAGAGAAAGTATAAAATGTGAAAGAAGAAAGAAGAAAGAAAGAAGAAGAAAGAAAGAAAGAAGAAGAAAGAAAGAGAAATGAGGTAGAAAATGAAAGTGAGTAGTGAAAGAAAGAAAGAAAAGAAAGAAGAAAAGAAAGAAAAGAAAAGAAAAGAAAAGAAAGAAAATAGAAGTGATAAAGAAAGAAGTAGAGCAAAGTGAAAGAAAGAAAAGAAAGAAAGATAAGAAAGATGATATTAAAGAAAAGAAAGAAAGAAAGATAAATGAGGTAGAAAGAAAGAAATGGAAGTAAGATGAAAGAAAAGAAAGAAGAAAGAAGAAAAAGATAAAAAGAATGAAATGTAAAAGAAAGAAAAAAAAAAAAGATAAGTAAAAAGTAGAAGAAAGAAAGTAAAGAGTAAGTGAAAAAAAGAAAGAGAAAGAAAGAAGAAAGAAAGTAGAGTGAAAGAAGAAAGAAATGAGAGTAAGAGATGAAATGTAAAGAGAAAGAAAGAAAGAAAGAAAGAAAAGAAAGAAAAGAAAGAAAAGAAAAGAGAAAAGAGAAATGAGAGAGAAAGAAGAAGAAATGAGAGTGATAAAAATTGAAAGTGAGGTAAGAAAAGTAGAAAGAAAAGAAAAAGAAAGAAAAAGAAAAGAAAGAAAGAAAGAAAGAAGAGAAAGTAGAGAGTAGAACAGAGGAGGTAGAGTGTAATGGCCACTGGGAGTGTGTATGGATTAGTGAACTAAATGAAACATGTTCTGCGTGAGTGCAGTGGGAGAGTTAATGATTAACTGAAATGGCCTGTGATATAAATGTCCAGCTGTTCCTGATGTATTACTCTTTCATGCAGGACACAAAGAAAATCTATCGAGAAAAATGGACAGGAAGTGTTAAGGAGAGGCAGAGAGTAGATCTGTCCATTCTTCATGCTGTGATGACATCTTAATGGCAGAAGGACCAATAACTATAACGGTACATCACACACACACACACACACACACACACACACACGTTCCCACAGCGGCCAGAGAAACCCTCTCAAAGAGGAAAAGAGTTCATGAGTCTTGTGAGAAAAAGTTCCCTCTAATCTAAAAATACACCAAATTCCCAGATTCCTGAATTCCCAAAAGTAGAAGAAATCTTGGGAAGCTGCTTGCTTTTGAACACGAGGATTTGAAAAAGGACAGATGCTTAAGCTTTTCATGAAAAACAGCACAATTAACACAGGGAGCTCACCAGATGGCTGTGGAAACATCAGGAATCAATCTCATTGACTCTTTTCTGATGATACGACTAACTCTATAGAACACGGTTTCCCAAAAATTTCAGTCATGGGTGGGGCCGGGTGGGATGGGGGTGGGGTTTTCAGTGGGTTGGATGGGGGTAATGTGGGTCTCCAAACACTGCTTCATGATGAACACCAGGTCTTTAGAGCATCACACCATTCAGGATCATGACTTTGCATATTTAGAGTGTATAAAAGAAAAGCAAAGTAACTCATGCGTGTGTGAAATGTGATGTGGAGAAGAAACAGGTGCTGACGACGAGCGGGAAAGAGCCGACTCGGGTTCCAGTGGAGTGGAAATGAGACTCTTATTACAAAAGAAATAGTTTCAAGATGCTTTGCAGTGATGGGGGGCGGGGGGGTTGGGGGGGGGCTCTGCTCAAACACTGGATCTACAGAAATGTTCATCTATATCTATATGACAGGATTTATAATTACAATCAATCACACCTCCAACCCTGGAGACATGAGGCTATTATAATTTAATATAGATATTAGAGCTATTAATTAAACCTATTAATTAGACATTTCTACTAATTTCTACTTATTCTGTTCTACAGCATTATTTCAAGCTTGAGATGAGTAAAATAAGTCCAGAAATAACTCTAATAATCCCGGGTATTGGGTTTATTATTAACATTCCTTAATAATCACATAATAATGTGGTAGAAAAGCCTAGAATTTGAGATCTCTCAAAGAAAGAAAGAAAGAAAGAAAGAAAGAAAGAAAGAAAGAAAGAAAGAAAGAAAGAATGTTGGCAAAAGTTTTGGGACACCCCTCCAAATCACTGAATTCAGGTGTTGTTTTTCAGGGGTTCGACTCGGCCCCTTAGTTCCAGTGAAAGGAACTCTTAATGCTTCAGCTTCATACCAAGACATTTTAGACATTTTCATGCTCCCAACTTTGTGGGAACAGTTTAGGGATGACCGCTTCCTGTTCCAACATGACCGCACACCAGTGTACAAAGCAAGGTCCATAAAGACATGGATGAGTGAGTTTGGTGTGGAGGAACTTCACAGAGTCCTGACCTCAACCTGATAGAACAGATTTGGGATGAATTGTGGAGAGCGGAGACTGCGAGTCAGGCCAAAACTGGGACGTCTGCCTTTACATGCACATGAATGTAATATGGAGTTGTCCCGCCCTTTGCAGCTATAACAGCTCTTCTGGGAAGGCTTTCCACAAGGTTTAGGAATGTGTTTATGGGGATTTTTTGACCATTCCTCTAGAAATGCATTTGTGAGGTCAGGCACTGATTTTGGATGAGAAGGCCTGGCTCACAGTCTCCACTCTAATTCATCCCAAAGTTGTTTTCACCCCTCCAAATAATTGAATTCAACACCTGGCTGTCTTGAAACGACAGGTGAAGACCTACCTCTTTCTTACTTCTCGGGGCAGTGGTGGCTCAAGTGTTTAAAGCTCTGGGTTGTTGATCAGAGGATTGGGGTGCAAGCCCCAGCAGCACCAAGCTGGCCGATTGAGCAAGGTCCTTAAACTCCCCTCCACCACTCCAGGGGTACTGTATAATAGCTGCCCCTGTGCTCTGACCCCCAACTTCCTCTGCTGGGATATATATACGAAGAAAAGAATTCCACTATGCTGTAATGTATGTGTGGTGATAATAACGGCTTTGTGCCTTTTTATACTTCCTCCCAACACAGTTTTTATGTTAATGGTATCCTAAGTCTGTGACCTATTGAACCAGTGTTGATGTATTCATTAATAGAGCACTTTTGGACCTCGCTCTGGTTAAGGGCGACGTCCAAATGCCAGAAATGTAAATGTTAATAAGATCAGAAGCTCAGTAACCACCACTGCTACATCAGTCCTTTTCTCCCATCTGCTGAACTTCATTCTAAGGATACATTTTTGTGTTGCTTGTCTTTCTGAGGCGTAATGAGTGGGAATTGCGCCGTGGTTTAAAGGGCACTAATGAGGGCGTTTAAAGACCAATCTGATTTGGACCCAACCGTATGCACAAGACAGGAAAGGAGGGAACAAGAAACGCTTCATCTTCAGATTCCCCTCGAGGAACCATCCTAAAGTGATAGAAATATGCCGTGTGTAAACACTCGGACATGCACAAACTCATGCACACACACACATACACAGGCTAGTGCCTTACCATTACCATTTCAGTAAAATAGTTGTGCAGAATCCAAAACGACGAGATACACGGCCGCACAAATGCTCGGCTTTCTAAACAGAAAGCGGCGCTAATCAAAACTGTTGTATTTAATCAATTATCACGAAATGATGTCACGTTTAAGCTTTTGTTCGCCGCAGTGTGATGGGATTCAGTACAGTATAGTGTGAGCTTAGGGACTGAAATCAACATTGACACACACAATACATAACAGAGTCAGATATCAATCAGATGCTAAGATATTTTAGCATCCATAAGATTCTTAATATGATGCTTTGGGACATGACAAATACATTCAAATAATTCATAATTAAAGTATTGTGTTTGGTATTCTAGTAAGCCTAAAATATTAGAGAATTTCCTTCCATTCACTGCAACTGATAAAGAACCTCAAGTGAATAAAAAATATACCAAGTAATCAATGTGCATCGCGTCCCCTGATATTTAAAATCAACCCTTCTGTCTCAACATCTTGGCAGACGTAAACTGAAATCGATCTCTATTCCCGTGAGGCCTGAGTGGACGTGTAAATCACACCAGACGGGATCAAAGACCTTCTGTTCTCAGTGTCCTGTCAAACCGGAGCCATTTCCTGCCATTTCCCAGGTTCATGTCTAACCCCCAGCAGTGGGTTCATGACCAGGGTCACCTCTTTAAATGCACCATCATACTTTGAGACTGAGGGATAGATTTACATCATGTCCTCCATGCAGACATGTAATGGAGAGCAAAGGTGATGTCAAACCGACAGCGGTCATAAAAACAGTGCTCTCGCTCTTAATGGTGTTTGTAACATTGTGCGACGTTTCTCATCATTTTTGCAGAGGCACTTGTAAAACAAAGAGCATCACTTAAAATGATGGGTTTCCTTTGAATGTACACAACCTCCCTCTTAGACCAAATAGAGTCTAACAGCCAAGAAAGCCATGTCTGTTTCTTTAGATTAGCGCTGGATCACTGATGGTAGTGTGGCAGAAAAGTAACGGACACTTATAGCTATTAGCTATAGCTAGTTAGAAATAAAGTTTAAAACAGTTGTTGTTGATGTTCGCTGCTTACAGTTTATGCTCTTTTAGTGCACAGAATTATACAAAGAGGCCACGCCTCCTTTACTGGGACTGATAAGCACTGAGGCCACACCTCCTTCACTGGGACTGACAAGCATTGAGGCCACACCTCCTTCACTGGGACTGACAAGTGCTCCTTCATGGAGACGGACAGACACGTGCCATGCCTTCATCACTGGGGCTAACAGATTCAGAGGCCACAACTCCTTCACTGAGACAGATACAGAGGCCACACCTCCTTCACTGGGGTTAACTGATACAGAGGCCACACCTCCTTCAAAGAGACAGATACAGAGGCCACACCTCCATCAAAGAGACAGAAACAGAGGCCATCCCTCCTTTGCCTTGATAGATGCAATAGCCACGCCTTGTTTAGGTACAGAAGCCATGCCTCTTTTGGTTTGATAGATACAGAGGACACACCTTCTTTATTGAGACAGATAGATATAGAAGCCACACCCCATTTGCTTTGATATATACAGACGCCACACCTTCTTTATTAAGACAGATAGATAAAGCAACCATGCCCCATTTCCTTTAATAAATACAGGGGTCATACAGAAGCCACGCCCCATTTGCTTTGATCGATACAGAGGCCACACCGTCTTTATTGAGATAGTCAGATAAAGAAGGCATGCCCCATTTGCTTTAATAGATATAGTGGCCACGGCCACTTTATTGAGACAGATAGATACAGAAGCCACGCCCTATTTGCTTCCATAGATACATAGGCCCTGCCTTCTTTGTTGAGACATAGATACAGAAGCCGCACCTCATTTGTTTTAATATATACAGAGGCCATGCCTTCTTTATTGAGATAGATAGATACAGCAGCTACGTCCCATTCGCTTTGAAAGATATAAAGGCCACGCCTTCTTCACTGATACAGATAAATACAGAAGCCATGTATCTTTCACTGGAACTGATTTAGTTACATGATTTAGGAGCAGGTCTTTAGGAGTATTCTGGTTATGTGGTCCAACCTTTCTAAATAGTTGTATATGATATACACACTACATCACTGTATAATCATATCTGTGATACAAGGATGTTAGGGAGAGCTTGAAACAGAGATCAAAATGAATTAAACATCTTCTGAACAAATAAATGTGACTGTTATGGACTGGCTAGTAAACAGTTCATGCCGCATCTTCCATTATGTCAACCACTTAAAGGCCACTGCAGCAGTCACATGTTACATTCTCCTCATAACCATATGGTGAACACATCCTTCCTTATTTAGAGATTAGAAACAGCACTCAGAACGGTTTTCACCTCTTTCCACTAAACATGGTTGGACATTATTTAAAGTGTGGATACAGGAGCCTATCCAAATAAAGCGCTTCGTAGTCCAGAGAACAAACATACCAAGCGTAGAAACAGAACACACTCCTCCTCAGCAAGCAATAGCACAGCACAGCAGCTAAATAAGGCAGTGGAATCAAGGCATATGTTCCAATCCTGGTTTTAACACGCCCTTGTCGACTTGTACTCTCCACTACTCCTTTTACGCCATCTCAATAAAGTTATAAATGCTCCTAAACTCCTGTTATATCATCTACATAAAGCTGTACTAGCTAAACCTATAAAAAGTCTGATAGCAATGTCAATCGCTTTAAAAGCTGGCCATATCTTGTGTTCAATTTCCTCTGTCGAACCGTTTCATTTCAGTTGAAAGCACCGCTATTCTTTAAAACGCCATAGCTCTGGCTTAGTTTTATTTTTTTTATTTTTTTTTTAAATGGAAGTGTGCCACGAAATCAACACATGAGTAGCTGCTGACTGACTGCACAAAGGCCGGAAGCTACATCCTGTTGCTTTGTGCTTCTCATAGCTACAATGAGGATGATGCAATACGAAGGCAGTGACTGAGGTCACGTTCGTTTCAGACGATTGTTACCGAATCTGTTAAAGTCATCTCATGCAATAACTTACACTGATCACGTAATAGCAGACTTTATTTACATTGACCCTAAAAGGGAAATATCAGCATGTTTTTGGGGAGATGGGAGGGAACCCAGAGGAAACTCATCCAAACACAAGAACATGTGGAGGGAACGTGTGAATCTCCACGCAGACTTCATAAACTGAGAGCAATACAAAATATGCACTAGCATATAGAAAGACACATAAAGAGTAAAAAGCTAGGTTAAATCAATAGACAAAAATGCAAAAAAAAAAGGTACAGGTACAGAGGACACGCCTCCTTTGCTTTGATTGATACAGAGGCTACACATTCTTAATAGAGACTGATACATAAGCCACGCCTCTTAACAGGGATAAGCACAGAAGCCTTTGCTTTGATAGATGGATTAGCCACACCTTGTTTATTGAGACTAATAGATACAGAAGCCATGCCTCTTTTGCCTTGATAGACACAGAGGAAATATCTTCTTTATTGAGACAATTAGATATAGGATCCACACCCCATTTTCTTTGATAAATGCAGAGGCCACACCTTCTTTCTTGAGACTAACAGATACAAAAGCCATGCCTCTTTTGGTGAGACAGGTACAGAGGCAACACCTACTTATTTATCTATGCCTGCAATGGCTATGTAGATTCTTAACACACTCTGCACTCGTTACGGTTTTCTTCAACCTCTGTCGTTTTAAAATTCAGTGTTATTCTTCTCATATTGCATGACTCATTACAGCATGATGCCGATTTCTGTTTTCTTTTTCAACCAGAACTTTCAGCAGGACCTTCAGGAAACACAAAAACAATAGCGACTCTTACACAGATTCAAGAAATCCATGGACTGTCCACACACAGTGCAGGAAACACACAATAGTAAGTAATGAGTCATGTGTAATCGTGGTCACTTCAGAGCTACAGAAGGAGGCGGCATAGATTGCATTCTGTGGCTAGCATTGTTGAGGCCCGCAATTTTACAACTTTGTTTTGTATGTTTTCTGTTCAGACAAGATTCAAAATTCTCTTCAATGAATTACAGTTTTATGAAAAAACAAAATCATGATGAACGGAACATGCTCTCAGGAATGTGTTCAATAACGATGTCCCTGATGTCCCTTTCAAAATTAACTTACATAAATTGACATACAATGTTTATTACCTACTGGTTATTTTAATTGTTAGCTGTATGACAAAGTTAGCTAGAGTGTAAAAATTGTCTTGCTAATGTAGCACAAACAAATACTGTACCGCATGTAACATATTAGCTATTATTAGTTGACCACAAGCTATTAGAAACTGACAGAATCTGTACAATGCTAGCTATAATTAGTTATCCACAAGCTATCACAAACTGACAGAATCTGTACATTACTCGCAACAATTAGGTAGACAAAAGCTAACAAAAACTGACAGAATCTGTACAATACTCGCTATAATTAATTAGCCACAAGCTATCACAAACTGACATAATCTGTACAATACTAGCTATAACTACATAGCCACAAACTATCACAGACAGAGTACTGTATACAAACTAGCTATTTATTAAGCACAAGCTATCACAAACTGACAGAATCTGTACAATGCTAGCTATAATTAGGTAGCCATAAGCTATTAAAAACTGACAGAATTTTTAAAATAATACCTATAATTCATTAACCAAAAGCTATTACAAACCGACAGAGTACTGTACGTAGCATACTAGCTATAATTATGAAGACACAAGCTAACAAAAACTGACAGAGTCTGTTCAATACTAGCTCTAATTAGGTAGACACAAGCTATTCCAGACTGACAGAGTACTGTATGTAACATACTAGCTATTTATTAACCACAAGCTACCACAAACTGACAGAATCTGTACAATACTAGCTATAATTAGATAGCCAAAAGCTGACAGAGTACAAAGAACATAACCTACTAACTAGCATTAGTTAATCACAAAGTAAAACCTAAGTAGCTTACTAGATTGTAGCTTACTAGATTGTGTTACTGGTTATGTAACACCCTAAGCTTTATTAATTGACTCACAGTCCTAAACAAGATCTAAGTATAAATATATTATAGAACTGAAAAATAGAACAGAGAACACTTGGATCCAACATCATGCTGACGCTGTAAACAGTAATAAACTGATGATCTGGAAATGTAACATCAGTCCATTTTTAGACACCTCTTCAGTGTGTTAAGGCAAATCGGAGGCCAGTGCTGAGATGTGGAGTAATGAGCTAGAGGTTGAAAACTAATCTGACCTGTGGACATGTCTCTGAGACTCTGGAGCACAAAAATGCTACAGGGAGTAAAAGGTTAAGTGATGAGTTGCACCCTGACCTGAGGTGGTCGCCAATCTCCAGACTGTCTGTCGATGATGTTGCTAGCTGTCCAGTTCTAAAATGCAAAAATACAGCTAGCTAAGAGTTAGCTGAATAGCACAGAGTCTATAGAGTAGCTATAAATTGCTTAAAAACTTGAGAAACGCTGAATATTTTTAAAAAATGTAACCTATAGCAAAACATGTAGTTGTAGACTCTGAAGAGTGAGATATCTGTGTTGTGTAGAATTTATACAGTCAATTTTTAGACAATAATTCTGGAATTGACTGCATATTTAATTTAAACTGTGTAAAGTAAGAAATACTATAGAAATAAATCTGACCAACCCGGGCAGTGGTAGCTCAAGCGGTTAAGGCCGAAAGATCAGCGTTCAAGCCCCAGCGCTGCCAAGCTGCCACTGTTGGGCCCTTGAGCAAGGCCCCCAACCTACCGTGCTCCCAGTGCGCTGCATCATGGCTGACCCTGCGCTCTGACCCCAACCCCCAACGATGGTATATGCGAAGAATTTCACTGTACAGTAATGTATATGTGACAAATAAAGGCTACTTAACTTTTGAGCACACAATGTCCTATAAATTCATTTAAACCTGACATTTCCGAACTCTTGAACCCGCGATCCTAACAGGACACGGGGTCAGACTGAGGTGGTTTAACATGCTAAATTAGCTGGTCAGTGATTTATCTGATAGGAAATGTCAGCAGTAAACACTGTTAAATGTTACAGCACATAATCAATCACCTAGCTGTTACTAGCCATTTTTAGCACCTTGTTACCAGCCATTGTGACTCGTGCACAACAAAAACAATACTACTGAACTATTAGTGAAGGTTTGGGTTCTCAGATTGTGTGTCTTAAAAAATCAACAATATTTGACAGTAACCATATAAAATAAAGCTAGCCAGGCGACAGTTTTGCTAATTTAAATACACAGAATTTTGCTATTACAGAAGTTTTAAGACATTAATAGATCTGAGGTTCTCTCAGGAGGTGAGCGACAACAGCGCATAGCTTTTGTCCTTGCAAAATTTCATTTACGGTGATGAATAAATGTTAAAATTGGTATCATGATGCCACGGTATATGGTGTTAAAAACACAGAAGCGATAAATTACCAACATTTGCCTTTTATCTTCGGCACAAAACTACAAAACTAAGCAGTTTCTCTGATACGTAAATGGAAATTCTACAACATGTCCTTGTTTGGCCTGACTTGTCCATTAAGTAAGTAATTCATTCATCATGGGCTTTTTTCATTAAAGAAATTTGTTAAATTTGTTAATATTTTAATATATTTACATATTAAATCATTGCTAATGCTAACCACACCAAACTACCCTTGTGAAATAGTCGTAGAATTTAATATAATAAAAGTCTACTATTTACCTGCTTCTCATATAGTTTAGAGTATGGTTAGTATCTATCAATAGTGGTTCAAGGAAGGAACAGGGGTGATCCAGCGACAGGGTCATGGGCGTCCAAGGCTCATTGATGGACATGGGGAGCGAAGGCTGGCCCATGTGATCCGATCCAACAGACGAGCAACTGTTGGTCAAACTGCTGAAGAAGTTAATGCTGGTTCTGATAGAAAGGTGTCAGAATACACAGTGCATGATGGGTCAGGGCTGTTTTAACAGCAAAAGGGGGACCAACACAATATTAGGCAGGTGGTCATAATGTTATGCCTGCTCGGTGTATAAAGAAATAAGGACTTAAGTATACTTTATTCACATGGAAAAGCGTTGATCAGCTAACCTATGATACCCGCCCAACCTGATATAATGGTATCTGCTTATAAGTATATATCTCTAGTAGTGACATGAAGAAATTCTATTGTATATTGTTAATGGGCGTAACTCAAAATCTGGTAAAAATGATACTCTCGCAGCTCTCATTCCAAAGTTACTCATATCTAGCATGTGTTTTCTATCCCCCTCACCCTGACCTGTCAATCACCGAATCAGAAATATATAGCTCTCTTCAGCTGTCCATCAAGTCCACCACTGGGACAGAATAAGATCTGTGTTTGTGTTTAACTGCAGAAATGTGGCCCAGACGTCACAGTTTGCGCTCGTATAATAACACTCACTTAGCCAGACACAATGATCATTGGCTACACCGCACTCATCCTTTAACCAAGTCATGAAGATGGCTTTTAGTGGAATCTAATTTGCTCTAAGTCACACACACATGCAGAGTCACATGCTGCTAAAACAAGTGGGAAAAGGACAAGGTCAAAAGACATAAACAAACCCTAGCAGCGGTGGCTGAAATCCTCAGAACCAAATACAGGCATTGTGCGGTGCTGTGCATTAACCTCAATGACATTTTGAAATTCTATTGAAGTTTGTATTAGCCAGAGTACAGCAAATTACAGAATGTCTCCATTTCCTTGACTTCCTCCTACTAACTACAACAACATTTTCTCACATCAACAACGTTCTCCAAACAGCACTGTGTATCAAGCTGTATGACAATGTTGACATGTGACTTTATCATAGAGGAAGACACGAAAAGCAAGACATGCTGGCATGAAAAACAAACTAATCTTGTGACCGTGTTGACTGGCGAATGCTGGGGTTAAAGGATGATCAGTGATAGATGAAGAATGTGGGTGTTTAAATATGATTGCTAGTGACTGTTAGAGCATGATGCTGAATGTTCACGTTTGATGGGAGTGTTTGACAGGGAATGTTAGTTCTTGGAGCTGAATGTTGGTGTTTGATGGTGAATGGTAGTGTTTGATGGTGAATGATAGTGGTTGATGGAGAATGGTAGCGTTTGATGGAGAATGGTATTGTTTGATGTTGAGTGTTCATGTTTAATGGTGAATGTTAGTGCATGGTGATGATTGTTGGAGTTTGATGGTGAATGGTACTGTTTGATGGTGAATGTCAGTATTAGATAGAGAGTCTTTGGTGATGAACTTTGGTGTTTGATGGTTAATGGTAGTGTTTGTGAATGTTGGAGTCTGATGGTGAATGGTACTGCTTGGTGATGATTGTTGGTGTTTGACAGTTAATGGTAGTGTTTGATGGTGAATGTTGGTGTTTGGTGGTGAGTAGAATTTTGGTGTTTCATGGCAAATTACAGAGTTTGATTGTAAATGTTGTTTGATGGCAAATTGTCAATTCACCATCAAACAATGGTTGTGTTTGATAGTGAATGTAAGTTTTTGATGATGAATGTTGGTGTTTCACGGTAAATGGTAGTGTTTGATGGTAAATGTTAGTGCTTGGTGATGATTCCTGGTGTTTGAAGGTGAATGTTAGCATTTGGTGGTTACTATTGGTATTTGATGGTAAATGTTGGTGAATGGTTAGTTAGTGTCTGTTGCCCGAATGTTTGTGGTTGATTAAAGAATGATAGTGCTTGATGGTGACTTTTCATGTATGATGGACAATGCCCGCTTCAGATGGTGGCAGTGTTTGAGGTGAATGTTGGCTGCAAAATATTGGCACTTGATGGTGACTATGTTTAATGGAGTATGTTGGAATTGATTATGATCTTTAGTGTTTGTTGGTAAGTGTTTTCATTTGATGGTAAATTATTCATTTTTAAAGCTGACTCTATGTGTTTGATGGCGAATGACCCCAGAAATCCATTATTAACTCTAATACAAAGTCCCTTTCAAGAACACAGTCTATTGCTGCAATTTTGTAAGCTTTGCCTGTCTGACGTTGAAGTATTATCGGGCAAAGACATTACAAATATCGCATGCACTCACCATCAAACTAAAAAAAAGTTCTGTCTTACTCAAGTGCATTTGACCAAATTATCTCTCGTTATGGTCATTACCTACATTTATCGAACTATTTCCTGTTTACTCTATCCCGATGAACAATCCCAGTATACACAGACTCGGTAATCATGCTTCTTTGTTCAGACAATTCTCATAAACGCTGCCGTCTACAGAAATGCAGCAGCTGTGTTTCAACTTCACACCTTTCGATTCTAAAGGTAAAAACGAAACTCAAAAAGAGACAAAGCTTGCTAAGCTTCACAAAAAGCACAGACACCACTACTGAGATGACTAAACCAATTATTTTGTCATGGGCCGACTTCCTGTCATCCATCTCCCATCTTACTCGTTCACATTAAGAGTGGTTTATTATTTTAAGTCAGTCAGGAGGATGGCTAAGCAGCCTGGCGAGGAAGGAGACAGAACAGCTTAAAGACACGAGCCTGGAAATCAGATAATGGGGCGAAATGTGTACAGAACAAGCAAAAACAGTCATGAAACATATGTTGTATTCTCTGTGTGTGTGTACGTGTCTCTTATTGCATTTCTCCAAGGGTATTTCATCACTTTTTACTAAAATCCAAATACATCAATAGCAAATGTTTGCTATTAAGAGCTGGCAAGGATTCTCAAACAGCTAAAATAGAAATAAAGACTTCACAAAATAACAGAGCCATGAGTAATGGGTTGCATTTCCTTACATTATATTACCCAAGAAACTGTACAGTGTTTGATAGAATCAACCCAAAAGCATAACATGGTTTAATTCTGTCTTTTGGCATCAATCAGTGAACTGAAATAAAAACAAAGTGGATAGAAAATTGTTTCCCAGCTGCTCCTTTGATGTGTTATAGGAGCTGACTTCCTGTGTCTGGAAATGAAGCCTAGCCCTTCATCACAGAAGCCTCCTTCCTGTTTATCTTCTGGTTTACTTCCGGTTTTTATTTGGGAATTTTTTTTTGGTAGCTCCTGTGATTAGTCTCATTACAGTGGCATTACAACCTGAAGCACTTCAGTTGTAGTTCTTTCTTTTTAAAAAAATAAAATAAAATAAATAAAATTAAATTAAATAAAATTAAATTAAATTA
This sequence comes from Hemibagrus wyckioides, assembly GCF_019097595.1. Lineage (NCBI taxonomy): Eukaryota > Metazoa > Chordata > Actinopteri > Siluriformes > Bagridae > Hemibagrus > Hemibagrus wyckioides. The sequence continues at coordinate 19,441,608 of NC_080725.1, forward strand.
AATTAAATTAAATTAAATTAAATTAAATTAAATTAAATTAAATTAATAAACTATACAGATTTAGATTTAGATATCTGACTATATAATTTATTTAATTTTTTTTTTTTTTTTTATCAGAATTGCTCTAAAGATGCCAGAGTTGCAGATAAGGTTAAATATGCTGGAGTATTCTATTCTATTGATTTTATAAGAATTGTTTTAACAGGCGTTCCCTCACCAGCCTTTGCTGGTGCTTTAGGATATCATGTTAAAACAAGAAACCAGAAAACCCTCCATTATAGAGACTTTCCTCTGACACTGGAGACTCCTTCCAGTAATGCTAGATAAGCATATAGTAACATCTGACTGTAGCACACGTATCAAACCTCTGTACTTTATAAAAGATAACGCATTAAAGCATGACATGATCATTTCATACACTTTTAATGATAACCTCTCCTTATTTGTCAGATGGGTGTGTGTGGGTGTGTGTGTCTTAAAAAATGATGTGGATAAGTAAGAGGAAAATGCTAATCACAGACTTCCTGAAGTACACTCCTGCAGAGATGCATGGAATGGAAGACACAGGAAACTTGAATGTAAACCGTCTCTCTTAGCCAGTTCCTGAGATGAAATACATTGTTTTGCGTGTGTGTGTGTGTGTGTGTGTGTGACTGGAGTCTCCTTCCATAAATGTATTCTTCCAGAAATATGTTTTTGTTAAACCACACATTAACTGCTATCGCTGTTGCTATAGAAACAGTAGCGTGTTAGACCGAGTGGATTCAGTATACAGCTGTGATTTGAGCTACAGCTGGAACTACTGTCACCATCTGCCCTGTCAGAATGGAGCATTGAAGAGCGTGTAAACCCATGACGATTAGCGAAACCGGACTGAGTGCACGTTGGAAAAGTCGTCCATCTTTTGACCCACAAGTCCTGAGCGCTGAGCACATGGAAGGCAGATCTTCTCAGTGATGGTCTCAGTGATGGAGCAGGTAGCTGCTGCAGACGGAGGCCTCCGTTAGGGTCCGTGTCAAAATAACAAATTGCTTCCAGCGAAAGATAAACGGATCGCTCGCTCCCTTCATGTGGTAATGTTTAGCACACTGCTGCTATCACTTAACTTCAAAACATGTGTTTGACAGGCATGTGATGTGTTTAGGTCAAAGTTGTGTCAGGACACAGTTCAATAACCACTGACACCCGGCATTTTTTCACCCTGAAGCTATGTTAAACGACATCAAGCCTACGTTTCAGACTATACAAGCTTTTCGCAAACGTCTCGAATTACCTCATAGCCATGTAGTGTTTATTTAAAATGGCACGTTTTCAAATGTATATGTGTAGTTTCTTTCCATTCGCTGTGGTGCTATGTTGCTAAGGAACAAGCTATCAGCTACGTGTTGTGCAAACTGTTTGCTTGAATGGAACCTGAGATGAAGTTTCTTATCACATGGACACCCAGATAGCATATACCCGCCTGACCTCGTCTTGCTATTTGGGAAGACGTCAAAGCAAAATGTGGTACATTCCATGAAACAACAAATCTGAATGAACTCAGTTTAGTTGAAGTGGTGACTATTATATTTATTGAACAGTTTTTGATAAATATATATAATTAATTTCATATCAACTGACTTGGCCAATATCAATTAACTATAATTAATTTCATATCAACTGACTTATTTTCAGGGGTTTTCGTTTCTTAAACTGAACTGACCTCCACATTTTTCAGGGATTGTTTTTAGTACAATCCACAAAGATCGCCCAAGGCAACACAGTAGTACAGTGGGTAGTGTTGCCCTTTCATAGCTTCAGGGTCCCGGGGGTTGATCCTGAGCTTGGGCTACTCTCTACGTGGAGTATCACATGTAATGTTCGATCCTGTGCATGTGTGGGTTTCCTCTGGGTTCTCTGGTTTCCTCCCAGTGTACAAAAACATACCCGTAGGTGGACTGGCTACTGTATGCGGATGTGGTAGCTTAGTAGTTAAGGTGTTGGACTACTATTTGGAAGGTTGTATGTTTGACCCCTAACCCTCAATTGCTCAATTGTATAAAATGATATAAGTCCCTATGGATGCTGCATGCTGTAAATGTGTTGGGCTACTGGTCAGAAGGTTGTTAGTTTGAATCCCAGTCCCCTGAGCAAGGCTCTTAACCCTCTGTTGTATAAAATGAGATAAATTAGGCATAAAGACTTACCTCTAGACATGTGTGTATTATTCTGTTGTGGACTGGTATTGGTGGAAGTGGTAGCTTAGTGGTTAAGGTGTTGGGCTACTGGTGAGAAGCAACCTTCTCCTGAGCAAGGATCTTAACCCTCAATTGTATAAAAGTCTCTAGGCATAAAGACTTACCTCTAGATGAATGGGTGTATGTGTGTGTGTTATTCTGTGGTATTGGTAGAAGTGGTAGCTTAGTGGTTAAGATGTTGTTAGTTAGTAGTTAGATGTTGATTACTTGTTAGAAGGTTGTGAGGTTGAATCCCAGGGCCACTGATGGGCCCCTGAGCAAGGCCCTTACCTCTCAATTGCTCAGATGTATTAAAATCTGCTCTGGATAAGGGTGTCTGACACCTGCTAATGTGAATATATATTTCTTTAAGTGTGTCTTACACCCAATGTTTCAGATCCATGGAAATCCGACCCCAGCCTGGATAAACACTAAATAAAAGAACCCAGGATGAATGATCTAGCTCATTTTAAACAGTTCATTGTATTTACAGTCGATGATGCGTGCCTCAGCACACTGTCTTCTTAATGCACTCCATTAACAAGTAGAGGGCGTACTAGGAGGAAACACACACACACACACACCATACACACACTCGCGCACCACACACACAATTGCCGCTGCGCTGTTCCGAGCGCGTGAGGATCCGGGATCCAGCTAAGAAATGCGCTCGGGAGAGCAATACTTAAGACTCGCGGCACTGCTCGGTGAGTAACTCGTATTTCAAGTGATTTCTTGTCCTTCGTCACTTTATTTGCGCTCGAGGTGTCCTTGAGCGCTTTTCCAAAAAATAACAAACCAAAACAAAACGGAGACTCTGTTTCCTCGCACGCGCGACCCGTGCGCTCTGATGTCTCGCGCTCTTTGCTATTAACGCACTTAAAGCGCGTGCACTTTAAGTGGTCAAATCCGTTTTTTTTTATATACTGCATACTTCTTCCCAAAGGTGTCATCACGCACAGCTTTAGAGAAACCGATATTTTATGAATGAATCAATTAATTAATTATTTCTATTGTAGTTCGGTCTTGCACGCGCAGTGCACTGCTGTTTGTGTATGTATTTGTGCATGCAAAAATAGACTCCGTATCATTATGTACACGCGTTAAAGTTGAGTGGTGAACGTGACCAGTTTATACCTCGTGCACCTCGAGAGTTCAGATGCTTTTGCATTAATGTAACGTTAGCACCATGAAATTGGGAATTGGAAAATATGCTTGTACGGTTTATTGATCGATAGAGAAACTCCTCCGGTGTCCTCCGTGTACTCATACAGCAGATGCTTTTATCCCAAGCGAATCAGAAATGTGGAAATCCAAGCAATGCGATATATCAAGCGGAGGAAAATACCAGCAGAACCACTATACACGGTTTATTATTGAGTGCTGGAGGAGCACGTGCACAGAGAAGATTGTAAGTTAACAGGGATGTGGTAGCTTAGTGTTTAAGGTGTTGGACTACTGATCAGAAGGTTGTGAGTTTGAATCCTAAGTCCACCAAGCTGCCACTGCTGGGCTCCTGAGCAAGGCCCTTAACCTTCAGTTGTATAAAAATGAGATAAATTGTAAGCTGCACTGGATAAGAGAGTATGCCAGAAATGTTGGCTCCTGAGCTCGGAGTTCCAGATGTTCGGATGTTCCTGTGTACATGTATGTTTCCTTTCCCGCTTCTAGCAGGCTGGCTACTCTAAATGACCCGTGAGTGTGGCGCAATGAACTGGCATCCAATCTGAGTGAATTCTTCCACCTGCCTCTTTGGGATAAGGTCCAGATCCATTGTGACCCTGACCTAGATAAAGTAATGTGATAAAGTGGTGTTCAATGAATGACCACATAGTTGTTCTAATACTAACCCAGATTTTGGTCAGAACAATTGCAGTGATGTGTAATAGATATGGAGAGGTGGTTGAAGTGTCAGGGCTTATTTTCCGAGTTTAAACACTCGCCCTGTGGCTTCTGTGTGGATGTTCCTTTAGATGGGGATCATCCGGATTTGTTTGGGAAATACTACATACACAGAGCATACATGAGTTTCCTGCTCGGGTGCGGTATCTCCCAGCCCCAGTCCGCAATATTTAGAAACCTGCTTGGAAAAATAAAAATGTTGACTTTCTGTGACCTCAGAAGAGAAACATTTGAGAAACCCATCTGACTCGGCTAATCAAATCATTACCTCATTGGTGTATATGGTTGAAATGGGTGTGTCTGTGTGTGTGTGTGTGTGTTGGAGTGTATTGCTTTCTTAGTAATATACTGCACTGTCCAAAAAACATACTTTGGCTGCTTTAATACACTATTAGGGGTGAATGAATAGTCTGGGGACTTTAATGTATTCAGTTTTATTGCCAGTGTGTTCCCGGTCTGCAGTGGTCAGTATCTATCAAAAGTGCTCCAAGAAAGGAACAGTGGTGAACCGGCGACCGGGTCATGGGCGGCCGAGGCTCATTGATGGACATGGGGAGTGAAGGCTGGCCGGTGTGGTCCGATCCAAGAGACGAGCTACTGTTGCTCAAATTGCTGAAGAAGTTAATGCTGGTTCTGATAGAAAGGTGTCAGAATACACAGTGCAGGATGGGTCAGGGCTGTTTTGAGAGCAAAAGGGGGACCAACACAATATTAGGCAGGTGGTCATAATGTTATGCCTGGTCAGTGTATATATCTATTATATAGTAAGGTGTGTGTATTGTACCTTTAATTTTTCCTTTTAATGGTCCAAGTATGTACTTGGAAAGGAAGGAAAGGAAAGATGCATATTAAAGGTCTCTCAGTTTCTCAGAACTGGTTGTTTTTTTGGTTGGAAAAATGCTTGATTTTCAAAATGTTGTGCTTTTTTTGTTGAAAACTGCTTAAACTGCTGGAAAAAGATTGTTCTGTTAAACTCCTACCACTGAAGACACCTATGTTATGGCCTTCTATGGGAGCAGTATGGTAAAGGTATTTGGCTGAAATGTGTGTTGTGATGACGTCACATGACATGTCTTGGACCAGGATAAGTGATTTCTGACCAGGATAAGTGATTTCAGAAGATGTATAGATGAAGGAATGTCCATCAAATTTACTTGAAGATGTTTCGGAGCTGTTCTATTTGTAGGGAATTCGGAGAAGTAGGGAATAAAGCATACGGAAGCATGCTGTTGTAGGAAAAAGATCAACAACAGGGCAGCGACTTGACATGAAGCAGAGGTTCTGTGTCCACCCCAGAGTTGATTCTTTTCCAATGAGGGACTGACCGAGAGAGAGAGAGAGAGAGAGAGTGTGTTTATCCTTTAATACCCCAGTGACTGGCCATTGTTTATGAATATTAATGAACTATGTTGTAGAATGTCCACTAAACAAATTACACACTTTATTATTCATATAAACCTGTCAGAATCTCTGCCGCCTTCTGACCAATCAGAAACCAGAATTCAGTAGCGCTGCAGTATAAAGGACGTTAGTTAAAATCTCTCTCTTTTACAAATACCTTTCTCTCACTTTTCTCTTTTTCTCTTATATCTGTTCTTCATCTTTTCCTCTCATACATTCTCATCTCTCTCTCTCTCTCTCTCTCTCTCTCTGTCTGGTTTTGGCTCATGCATGTGATGCAAGCTTGTGATCTTTGTTAGAGAATTGAATTAAAACTAACACACACACACACACACACACACATGCTGTCACATCTTCCCCCTGGCTTCCTATAGTATAGTGTTGGTGTTTTCTGTAGCTCTGATGAGGGTGTGGTCTAACAGTGATGTTTGAGGCTTCAACGCTTTGCCACTCTGCATCACACAGGTGGTTGTGGTTTCAGACCAGAAATTCACCATCTGGCTTCAATTGCACTGTGTACATGAGAAACAAGTGAACACGCTCGAAGAATCCTGGCCGCATATATAAACCCCCGTGCAATCAGAGCAACCTGATGCTTCTGGAGTCACTCGATTTATTCCTGCTCTCGCTCTGTTCTAGATGCTGATTATCGTTGAGGCTTGCGCTGTGTCTTTTGTCCTTGTCATTGGGTTTGAAATGTTTTATTATTTTTTTGGGGGGGGGAAGCATGAGAAAGGCACTAAACTCATGCTAGCTGTTTGAATGTGAGAGATTTGGTGAATGAAAGCTGCCTGAGTGGCGTAGAAAGCTGGACAGAGTGCTGTCAGTCAAGCATGCTCATTAGAATATTAAGCCACGCCCACTATAACAGTTCACAATAACACAATTGTGTATGGAAGTCTTTACGTTCTAGCTTTACAATTTCACTGGAACTAAAATGCCTAAAATAATGCCTGTGCCTTTGTGAGCTAACCCTAACCCTAACCCTAACCATACACTATAAGTACAAAAGTATGTGCACCTCTACACCATCATCAAAACATCGTTTGTGGTTCTTTCTGCCAACTATTGCCTCAAAGTTAGAATTGTATGCTGCAGTGTTGTAATATCACTTCACTAACTAACCCCTGTGCACCATAAAACCATAAAGACATGATCTGCCAAGGCAGAAGAACTGGAGAGCCCTGACTCTGACTCAACCCCACTCAACACTTTTAGAACACCGACTGAACCCCAGACCTCCTCACCATCTCTGTCTGATCTCACTAATGCTCTTGTAGCTGAATGATCACAAATCCACACAGAATAGTGGAGCTGATTATAACAGAAAAGTGGAATGAGGTGTTGGTGCATATGGGCGTGGTTATCAGGTGTCCGCAAACTTTTGGCCCTATCGTCAATATTAAGATCCTATATGGTGTGCGCATGCAGTATACACATATTGTGCACATATTACAACAAGCAGACTCATCCTGGATCAGATAAGCAGAGAAGTTGTTGAACAGTGAGTTGTTGAATTTATACCTGGACATTTTATTTAATCAGAACTCGAAAGGACACAGATTTCGATGTTTCCTGTATAAGAACTCATCTGAATTTTGCACACATACTGTATGGATTGTGATGAGGGGTTTTTTTTAGACTCCCTTTAAAAAAATGGCCGTTGTGTGTCATGTTGATTGCTGTGTATTATTTCCTGTGAGCAAGGAAAGTGTGTGAGCAGTTTCAGTGCACTGCCTTTTTTTAAGTCAAGTACTTTCATCACAGATCGCTATTTTTAAGCAACAAAAAACCCTCAAATGTGTTGTGTAGGTATTAGAAAGGAATCTGTAATTAATACACTATATTGGCAAAAGTTTTGGGACACCCCTCTAAATCAGTGAATTCAGGTGTTGTTTTTCAGGGGTTCGACTCGGCCCCTTAGTTTCAATGAAAGGAACTCTTAATGCCTCAGCTTCATACCAAGACATTTTGGACAATTTCATTCTCTCAACTTTGTGGGAACAGTTTGGGGATGACCCCTTCCTGTTCCAACATGACTGCACACCAGTGCACAAAGCAAGGTCCATAAAGACATGGATGAGTGAGTTTGGTGTGGAGGAACTTGACTGGCCTCTACCTGATAGGGGATGAATTAGAGTGGAGACTGCGAGCCAGACCAAAACTGGGACGTCTGCCTTTACATGCACATGAATGTAATATGGAGTTGGCTCCGCCCTTTGCAGCTATAACAGCTTCAACTCTTCTGGGAAGGCTTTCCACAAGGTTTAGGAGTGTGTTTATGGGGATTTTTGACCATTCCTCTAGAAGCGCATTTGTGAGGTCAGGCACTGATGCTAGATGAGAAGGTCTGGCTCGCAGTCTCCACTCTAATTCATCTCAAAGGTGTTCTATCAGGTTGAGGTCAGGACTCTGTGAAGTTCCTCCAAACCAAACTCACTCATTCATGTCTTTATGGACCTTGCTTTGGTCACTGGTGTACAGTCATGTTGGAACAGGAAGCGGTCATCCCCAAACTGTTCCTACAAAGTTATGGGAACAAAGTTATGGTATGAAGCTGAAGCATTAAGAGTTCCTTTCACTGGAACTAAGGGGCCAAAAACAACCTCTGAAAAACAACATCTGAATTTGGAGGGGTGTCCCAAAACTTTTGGCAATATCGTGTAGCTAATCAAGAGAACCAAGTCAGATTGTTTAGCTGCTATTTGGCTAATGCTAGCTGTAACATTTTAAAATAATGTTGTGTCACTATTTTTTTATAGTTTTTACATTCAGGAAACATCACAGTACCTGAAGTGATAATTTGGTGTTAAAACCTTTCACTACAAAGTGCTAATCTTGATGTTAAGTTTCTGTAACAAATCAAATATAAAC